>NC_069507.1:236044770-236215852 GCF_027579735.1 Bombina bombina
ACTCTTGGGCATGTCCTCCACATATGAAAATAAGTACCTGTATCGCCACAACCTTTAAAACAAGTATTTTGTATAGTGGGCTATACAGTATGTGGTGGAGTTTAATAGGGCTGATATACGAGTTATAGGTCACTTTAATAAAATTTTCTTTTGAATTAGCACTATAAGTGAAAGCTCCTTGTTTTACCTAAAAAGTGATACATTTAGTTATTGGGATAGTAATCTGTAAATCATTTCGCCATTTAATAATAAAATTTAGTTTATGGGAAACATCAGACATAGATTTAATTTGAGATGTAAAGCATAAATGGCACCTTGTATTCTGGATTTTGTTAAACAAAAACATTTTAAATATGTTGCAGAAAGGAACTTTTTACATTAGTTGTAAATAGTGATTACAATAATCGGTTAGATGAGGAGGGATTTCCTAACATTTTAGTAAAGGTATGTAACGATCATCCTTTAAAACGTTCGCAATTCTGTAAAGGCCTTTGATTGCCCAAATATTATTTACTTCATTGTCCCCTTCAGGTATTAAAACAGACAAGAGAGGGGTTTTATAATAATGGAAAACCTCAGTGTCATATCAGTCCATATTTTGACACTATGGCCCCTATTTATCAAAGGTCGTGCGGATCAGGTCCGCAAGACCTCGCTAAATGCGGAGAGCAATACGCTCTCTGCATTTAACATTGCACCAGCAGCTCACAAGAGCTGCTGGTGCCACGCCGCCCCCTGCAGACTCGCCGCCAATGGGCCGCGAGCAGGGGGTGTCAATCAACCCAATCATACTCAATCAGGTTGAATTGTGGCGATTCCTGTCCTCCTGCTCAGAGCAGGCGGACAGGGTTATGGAGCAGCGGTCTTTGTGACCGCTGCTTCATAACTGCTGTTCCTGGTGAGCCTGAAGGCTCGCCAGAAACACGGGGCATCAAGCTCCATTTGGAGCTTGATAGATAGGCCCCTATGTATGACTTGAAAATAATTTTGCCACTTTGTAATTCTACAAATATCTGATGACCATAAAAGTTGATAAATCGGAGAAACTCCTATCATATCACTCTACAGTTTTACCCAAGCTATATTGTCTGGTATTATGCTAGAGAGTTGTCTGGGCTAAGCTTGCTGATGGGATAAGATCTTATGTTTGGGACCCCTATATCGCCACCAGATCTATGGGTAATCCTTTGTCTTTTTATTGATCCTGGATTTATGTTTAGTCCATATAAATAAGAGATCTTTCTGTAATCTTCATAAGTGTTTTATAGGAATCTGAATAGGAAGAGAAAAAAAATAAAGAAGTTTTGGAAATGTTGTCATTTTGTCAAGTTATCCTTCCATAAAGGAAAATGTTATATTTACTCAATTTTTACATATAATTTTTAAAGTTTAGTAAAGTGGAGTATCATTTAACTGAAACAATTTACTTGGGTTGTCCGGAATGGCAATTCCTAGATACTAAAATAGTTTGCCCACGGAAAATCAAAGTTTAAAGATAATTTGTTGGTATCTTTAGGAAGATTCTTCCCAATAGCTTCACATTTATTATTGTTTATTTCAGATATATGACCAAATCTATCTATTATCTGAAAAACTATTGGTAAGGATAAAAGAGGCTTTGTAAGTGTAACAATCACATCATCTGCAAACAATGAGATATTGTAATTTTTCCTGAAATATCTGGATCCAATCTTAATCTGGAAGCTAGTGGTTCAGTGCTGAGTGCAAATAATAAAGGAGATAAGGGGCAGCCTTGTCTTGTCCCATTTTTGATGTGGATGGTGTTCGACTGATAACCTGCTACTTGGATATTTGCCGTTGGAGAGTTATAATTAGACCTGATAGCTTTTTAAAAAGCACCTTAATACCAAATGCATCTCAGGTCTGAAACATATGTCCAGTAGACCCTGTCAAATGCCTTCTCTACATCTAACGAGAGAAACAGTGAAGGAATTCCCTTTTTATTAGTATAGTCAACTAAATCTATAATCCTCCTAATATTGTCTTGGTATCTTTTGTTGAAATGCAGGGACACATGCTTAGGAGCCGGTCCATTTCTGGAGCATTATATGGTAACTGTTTTGCAAGAATGTTATCCATTTGCAAGAGCACTAGATGGCAGCACTGTGTCTTGCCATGTAGTGCTCCAGATGCCTACATAGGTATCTTTTCAACATAGAATATCATGAGAATGAAGCAAATTTGATAATAGAAGTAAATTGGAAACTTTTTTTTTTTTAAATTGCATACTGAATCACTAAAGAAAATGTTTTGGTTTCATATTCTTTTAAGCTATCCAAAGCACAAATTGGTGGCGTAATGCAACACATATTAATTTCATGATTATGACTGCATCAAACATTGAAAAAAATTAATATCACCTTAATTTTTGTTAATTTTAACCACGTGGGTTGCCCGTTTAAATAGGTCCTGAGGAGAACACTCTGCATATGTGTATTCCTTGCAGCACTTTGAAATCATTCTCTGAAATAATGGATGTAGTTTTTGTGGTTAGGTAAGGTAATAGCAGGCCAGCGTTTCAGAAGCAACCCCTTGTGCCATGTTGCTAAACACTGTATTAAAATTTCTTCCACTGACCCCCCTTACTTTGCGCTGCGGACTTGGCCTGACATGACCCAGGGAGGCGTACACAAATAAATTTTAATAGCGCGCCATGCAGACCATTTCTTACCGGGTCAACGCGTTCATTTGCCAGACGTCAATCAGAATTGTTTCTTTATCATAGCACAGCAGCCTCCTCTCTTACTTTTTTCTATCTGTTGATTCTTACCCTCCTAACTATACAATACCGCCATATCAATTGGGAGAGAACTCTCTCAACCATGCTTTTGATAAGCCAATTGTGTTTTCGTTCAAAAATCATCTACATTTATTGATTGAAAATGATGTCCCTCAAGATCCAATCCTGTAGCACTTTTCGTGTCCGACCATCAGACTGTTTAATGACCTGCCCCTTCGCACACTGCGGTAGATAAAGCGATATCCCTAGCAACTATACTCTACTCACGCCCCAGTGTTGATCACGTAACTTGACCACATAGTTTTGATCACATCTGCCGTGATCTACCAGCAGCGCCTTCAGGATCTACTGGTAGATCCCAAACTAACCTATTGGGCATCCCTGTTTTAGACCATTTTATTATGGCACTGTTTGCGTATAAATATGTTTAATCCCTACAAAGGGGGTAAACACAGAGTAGCAGTGGATTACTGGGACCTACCTAAACACATCTGGTGAGCCAATGACAACAGACAAATGTGTATAACAACCAATCACCACGTAGCTCCCAATAGTGCATTGCTGCTAAGTATGCTTTTGAACAAAAGAACAAAGAAAATGTCAAAATAGCTGTAAATTGAAAAGTCTTTAAAATTGCATTCTCTGGGTGAACCATGAAAGTTAAAAGGTATGAAACCAAAAATTTTTCAGACCATGCAATTTTAAACAACTTTCTAATTTACTTCTATTATAACTTTTTTCTTCGTTGTCTTGGTATATTTTGTTGGAAAGCTGGGACATAAGCTTAGGAACCGGCCCATTTCTGGAGCACTATATGGCAGTAGTTTTACAAGAATGTGATCCATTTGCAAGAGCACTGGAGGGCAGCACTATTTCCTGCTATGTAGTGCTCCAGATGCCTACCTAGGTATTTCTTAGACACAGAATATCATGGAATTGAAGCAAATTTGCTAATAGAAGTAATTTGGAGAAAAAAAAATTGTATGCACTGTCTGAACCACAAAAGGAATTTTTTTTATTTAATATCCTTGTAAATTGTGTTTTTTAATGTTCCCATGTCTCCACGGCTTCCATTTTGCGCATCAATCTCGTGCCTTTTCCTCTGGCGGTAGCTCGATGTCTCGATCGCTTTATCCTTCAGTGGAGTCTCTGTTCAGTAGTAAACTTGGAATGGTCTTCAATATCAAATGTTATAGAATGTTTCCTATATTGTCATTATTCCGCATAAATGGCTGGGTGATCTGATTATTCAGGATGCTGGGGGGGGGGGGTAGATATAGTTCTAGGCCGTAACCAGGCCTCCGCTGCGCACCATATCTATTTCAGTCTGCTGGGCTGAGGACTAATATAAAAGTAGTGTAGATCAACTCCACAAGTATTCCTTTTCATAGAGTCTTTAGAAAAACGCTGGATATTTGGTAAACAGCGGTTTCATCTGCTCCTTCAATTAGCCAGAATTATAAAGCAGCCATCTTGGTCAATGGTCGTACACGCCCCCACATTTTTATTTTTTAATAAAATAACTACTAGGCAGTATTTTGGGGGTAAAGCTGGTGGGAGTGGGCTGTTTTTTCCTGGCACACTGCTTCTCTTTGTATTTCATAATGCCACCCATATGGAAAAAAAAGTCTTGTTGAGAACACTGGGCACTAAATGTGAAGTTCTCATTTACTCTCTATAAGTTTTGGCATTTGTGTATAGAGAGAAGGGAAGATTATTACCGTATTATTTTTTTTAAATAAAAATATAGATAAGGATGTCTACTTTTTCTGCAAGTTTAGCCCATTTAAAAGTTTTGTGGTTTTGAATAATCAGACAACTTTTTATAAATGGAAAATAACAATTTCCCTTTTTAAAAAAAAAAAAAAAAAAAAAAAAAAAAAAAAAATACTCTGCAGCTTTAAGTAGACATTAAACACTTAAAACATTTATAAGCAAAGTATTGAAGTTGTTTTCTGCCTCCCTCTAGTCATGGGTGCCGCCATGTTGTAATCTAGCTTTCTCTGCACACCAGTGCTGACTTGTTTGCACATCTCTCCTTCAGATACCTGCAGGGTAACCTAGGGTCCAAAATTGCAGCACGCATGATTAGAGAGAGAAGCACGAAATGTATTTAGTGTTCCTTTAATTCCACTGTAAGCACTGGGGATCATTGTTCACCATTTAGTTTTGCTCACTGAAACTGCGTAAGGATATACTTTGTGCTAGAATCTTACTGCTGTCTCATACTATGTTAGATCATCCTGCATAAACCTGTATATAAACCTGGTTTGGCTCCTAAGTTTGATATCAATTTTTACAACACGGAGTGTAATTCACACAACTCTGTGTAGTGAGTTCCTGGATATTTGTTTCTTTATCTGCTCATTTAGAACAGGCCCTAACTGCCCTTAGCATATGAGATAATATGAGAGTAGACCTAGGAAAGCCTTTATAGACATTAAAACTTACTTATTTCTACACTATTTCAGTAACTAATATGCTTTTTATGTCTGAAAATATTTTTCATTTAACTGCATCATTATTTAGCATAAGTCCTTTTAAATATTCTTAAAGGAAAATAATTAAAAAGGGACAGTACAGTAAACAATTATCCTTAGATGGATAGGCTAGAGCATAGAAACAGCTTTCTAATTTACTTCTATAATCACTTTAGCTTAATTCTCTTAGTATCCTTTGTAAAATAATAATACTATAATACTGATCAATCAGGTTTTTGGCCGAATCACTTCACTACAACTGCCCTCCTAAAAGTTTGCAACGACATCCAAACTGGCATGGAACAAGGAGACCTAACTGGATCTGTTTTCCTTGATTTTGCAAAGGCCTTTGACACAGTAGACCACGACATACTACTGCTCAAACTAAAAAACTCTGGTATTGCTGATCGTCCGTTAACCTGGTTTCAATCATATGTATCAGATCGATCACAATATGTCTCCATTTCTGACAGCGACTCCCTCCCTCTCCCAGTCACGTGTGGTGTACCCCAAGGTTCCATTCTTGGCCCCCTACTATTTACATTATTTATAAATGATCTGCCTAATTTCTGCAAATCCTCAACTGTACACATGTACGCAGATGACACAGTAATCTATGCAAACAATTCCGATCTGCCGCAGCTTGAAGCAGTGCTCCAAGACCAGTTCACAGAGGTAGAAAAGTGGATCTCAAAAAACAAACTCTTCCTAAACACTGACAAAACTGTCACAATGATCTTTGGAACGGGACCTAAATTACACAAATTACAAAATTCCCATCTTCGCATCAAAACAAAATCCAATTGCTCGCTGACCGCAGTCCACTCTTTTAAATACTTAGGTATGTTGTTAGACCCCAATCTATCATTTGGCCTCCACATAGAAAAACTTGCCTCTAAACTTTATCCAAAACTAGGTGCCCTGTACAGAAACAAATCCTGCCTCAGCCCTACAGTAAAGGAAAAGATTGTACAGCAAATGCTGATGCCTATCTTGGATTACGGGGACGTAGTATACGCACCTGCACCGCAAACTCACCTTAATAAACTTAATGCATTGTATAACTCGTTCTGCCGCTTTGTGCTACAATGTAACTACAGGACCCACCATTGTGACATGCTAAAAGAACTAAACTGGCTGACGCTGGAAACCAGACGCACCCTCCATCTTTCCTGCCTTGTGTTTAAAAGCCTTTCTGGGAAGCTCCCACCCTACCTGAGCAGAATGCTCTCCCCGGCTATTCCCACCTCCTATAACCTCTGATCCAGTACCAGCACATTATTTAGTGTGCCTCAATACAAAAAGAAAGCAGCTCGATCCTCCTTTTCCTACAGAGCACCACAATTATGGAATGACCTCCCTCACACTTTAAAAACTTCCCCAAGCCTAAAATCCTTTAGGAGATCCCTCTATATATATCTCAAAACAGAATGCACCTGTTAGGGTTGATTAAATATTTCCTACCAGTTCTATGTTAAATGTTTGCATATATTGTGTATTATTATTGTTTTTGTATTTTATTGTATCAATGCAATGTTTTGTGGTCCCAGGACATACTTGAAAACTAGAAAAATCTCAATATATCCTTCCTGGTAAAATATTTTATAAATAAATAAATACTAGGTGTGAGCATGTCTTTAAGCATCTGGCAGTAGTGTTAGCAAGAATGTTTATAGGAATGTTATTCATATGTGCTGAGCTCCTATCAGCCTACTTTTACTCTTCAACAAAGGATACCAAGAGAACACAGCACATTTGATAATAGAAGTAGATTGGACAGTTGCTTCATCAGAATCATGAATGATTAATTTTAACTTTACTGTACCTTTTTAAGGGCCTGTAAAAGATTAGAAATGAGTGTGGTTAGGGATAACTGCCAGGACGTGGTTAGCAGATTTCTATTTATTATATCTGAATAGTATTATTGAATCTTTTATGAAACATGCAACCGTTTATACAAATAAATAAATTACTAATTCTTAACGGCACACGTAGAGGGAAACAGGGTGGAGAGAGCGCACAGTGTTGTAGTGTTGGTCATAGGATTCCACAAGTACAGTGTTGTATGGGAAGTCACTACCTGTTACTACTATTTATAAGGTGTTAACTACTGTATTATAGCTGGTGATTTGCAGGACTTTCCCTTGGTCTAGTAGCCAGTCCAAAAATATAGGAGCCATCATTTTTGGGTGCCTATGTGAGCAGAGTGAAGGTGAAAGTCGACGCTGAAAACATGCACTTCCCATCTTCCAAGGGCCAGGACATTATTCTTGACCATAGGGGCTTTTTTCCTATTCATTGGTGCTATTGGCACCCTGGCACTTAAGTTAGTTGAGCCCTACACTACAGTTAGTGCAGGAGTAATTTACTTGAATTCACATTTGGAGGTCAGTTGAACGCCCTGAATCCGTTTTGAGAGAGGCTTATTTAAAACTTGTAAAATGTTAAAAATGATTAACCCTAACAGACTCTAAATTAAATAGTGTTTCTTTAGCCTTTATTTTATTTTTAATTACAGTAAAATGTCAGATATCTAGATGAGATCTGAGGTGTACATTTTTTTGATACATGTTGTAAATGCATAATGTCTAAGCAAAACACTGAATTAATGCTCTGAAGTCTTTGCTAGTTGCTTTTCCTTCTTGCCTTGTAGGTCTTGTGTTCATAAGTATTAACGTATTTCACAAATACAGCTAAATAAGTAGAGCACTAAACCGTGTATATATATCTCAGCCCTTGTGCCCCTTAAATAGACATGACCCTCTCAGTTGAAAATGAAAACCTTCCCTGAGGGGTAATTTGTCTGAGTAATATGTATGGTGATGGCCTTCCTCAGCAGCCAAAATTGAGTTTTGGGAGAGGGGGCTTTAATAAATGTTTAGCCTAGAAGGACCAGTGACCCCATATTTTGAAGGGGTCACCTAGGGGAACTGATTATCACCATAGGGTTTTATGTGATGGAAGTGCATAAGCCTGGAACCCCTTTATGAGTTACAGAATTTGAGAACACAATGTTGTAGTTTAAAAATGAGATAACCTAAAACTTGATCATTTATTAAATCCGTATATTACAAAGATGTTTTGATGCAAAAATTCTCTAATTTGCTAGTGTTGTATATAATGGTGCTCATTCCTGAAAAGTTAACATCTTATCTTTTATTTTCTAGATATATCATTTAAAGCAATTATGGAGGGTCATCTTCCTGAGGAGCCTGGTGGTCGTTCTGAAGATACATCTTGTCTTCCATCTACAGTTGAACAGCAACTTGAAAAGGTGGACTGTGATTTAGAAGTGAAAGAGGAAATAGATGTCATTTGTAATGAAAGTGACAATAATTGTACAACAGACTCTAGTTTGGCAGAAATAGATTACAAATCTGCAGATTCCGAGCCACAAAAGACAGGTGATGATCCTGAGAATAGTGGTGATATTGGTGTTCAAAAACCTTGTGAAGAACCACTAATTATGTCGGCTGCCCCTCAAGAAGTAAACATTCCACAACCGCCAAAAAATGACACACAGAAGGAAGTCCACACAGAGCACATAGAAGAGTTAGTTACTCAAAATATAACGGACAGTTCTACGGAACGCATAACCACAGAAAATAATTTTGATATTGAATGCACCAAAGAGCTTCTTTCCAAGATCTATCATCCGTCTTCGCAAGAGAATTTGTTGGATGAAATAGAAACTGAACTTAATTCATTAGAATTAGATTATAAGCTATCAAATGGAATAAAGAAAGGTGAATTATCTCTAAGTATTCTAGAAAAATGTGTTCAAGATAAATACCTGCACCAAGAAAACGCCATAAAGAAGTAAGCATACTTTTTACATGATCAGATTAAAGTTTCCTCTTAATCAAGTAAAAGGTTTTTACACTAGATATGCGCATTCGTGCACATTGTTCCGTAACAAATCAGGTAGAAGCTGCATTCGGCTTTTCTTTCATGTAATTAGCAAGAGTCCATGAGCTAGTGACGTATGGGATATACATTCCTACCAGGAGGGGCAAAGTTTCCCAAACCTTAAAATGCCTATAAATACACCCCTCACCACACCCACAATTCAGTTTTACAAACTTTGCCTCCGATGGAGGTGGTGAAGTAAGTTTGTGCTAGATTCTACGTTGATATGCGCTCCGCAGCAAGTTGGAGCCCGGTTTTCCTCTCAGCGTGCAGTGAATGTCAGAGGGATGTGAGGAGAGTATTGCCTATTTGAATGCAGTGATCTCCTTCTAAGGGGTCTATTTCATAGGTTCTCTGTTATCGGTCGTAGAGATTCATCTCTTACCTCCCTTTTCAGATCGACGATATACTCTTATATATACCATTACCTCTGCTGATTCTCGTTTCAGTACTGGTTTGGCTATCTGCTATATGTAGATGAGTGTCCTGGGGTAAGTAAGTCTTATTTTCTGTGACACTCCTAGCCATGGTTGGGCACTTTGTTTATAAAGTTCTAAATATATGTATTCAAACATTTATTTGCCTTGACTCAGAATGTTCAACTTTCCTTATTTTTCAGACAGTCAGTTTCATATTTGGGATAATGCATTTTAATTTAACATTTTTTACCTTAAAATTTGACTTTTTCCCTGTGGGCTGTTAGGCTCGCGGGGGCTGAAAATGCTTCATTTTATTGCGTCATTCTTGGCGCGGACTTTTTTGGCGCAAAAATTCTATTTCCGTTTCCGGCGTCATACGTGTCGCCGGAAGTTGCGTCATTCTTTGACGTTATTTTGCGCCAAAAATGTCGGCGTTCCGGATGTGGCGTCATTTTTGGCGCCAAAAAGCATTTAGGCGCCAAATAATGTGGGCGTCTTATTTGGCGCGAAAAAATATGGGCGTCACTTTTGTCTCCACATTATTTAAGTCTCATTTTTTATTGCTTCTGGTTGCTAGAAGCTTGTTCTTTGGCATTTTTTCCCATTCCTGAAACTGTCATTTAAGGAATTTGATCAATTTTGCTTTATATGTTGTTTTTTTCTTTTACATATTGCAAGATGTTCCACGTTGCAACTGAGTCAGAAGTTACTTCAGGAAAGTCACTGCACAGTGCTGGAGCTACCAAGCTAAGTGTATCTGCTATAAACTTTTGGTATCCGTTTCTCCAGCTGTTATTTGTATTGCATGTCATGTCAAACTTATTAATGCAGATAAAATTTCCTTTAGTACTGTTACATTACCTGTTGCTGTTCCGTCAACATCTAATTTTCAGAGTGTTCCTGATAACATAAGAGATTTTATTTTTTTAAATCCATTAAGAAGGCTATGTCTGTTATTTCTCCTTCTAGTATACATAAAAGTCTTTTAAAACTTCTCTTTTTTCAGATGAATTTTTAAATGAACATCATCATTCTGATACTGATAATGGTTCTTCTGGTTCAGAGGTTTCTGTCTCAGAGGTTGATGCTGATAAATCTTTGTATTTGTTAAAGATGGAATTTATTCGTTCTTTACTTAAAGAAGTGTTATTTGCATTAGAAATAGAGGATTCTGGTCCTCTTGATTCTAAATGTAAACGTTTAAATAAGGTTTTTAAATCTCCTGTAGTTATTCCAGAAGTGTTTTATCTCCCTGATGCTATTTCTGAAGTAATTTCCAGGGAATGGAATAATTTGGGTAATTTATTTACTCCTTCTAGACGTTTAAGCAAATTATATCCTTTGCCATCTGACAGATTAGAGTTTTTTGAGACAAAAATCCCTAAGGTTATGGGGCTATCTCTACTCCTGCTAATGTACTACTATTCCTACGGCAGATAGTACTTCATTTAAGGATCCTTTAGATAGGAAAATTGAATCCTTTCTAAGAAAAGCTTACTTATGTTCAGGTAATCTTCTTAGACCTGCTATATTTTTAGCGGATGTTGCTGCAGCTTCAACTTTTTGATTAGAAACTTTAGAGCAACAAGTAACAGATCATAATTTTATAGCATTATTATTATTCTATAACATGCTAATAATTTTATTGGTGATACCATCTTTTGATATCATTAGAGTTGATGTCAGGTATATGTCTCTAGCTATTTTAGCTAGAGAAGCTTTATGGATTAAACTTGGAATGCTGACATGTCTTCTAAGTCATCTTTGCTTTCCCTTTCTTTCCAGGGTAAATAATCATTTTAGTTCCTTTCCTTACAAGGAACAAAAGCCTGATCCTTCATCCTCAGGAGCGGTATCAGTTTGGAAACTATTTCCAGTTTGGAATATATCCAAGCCTTACAGAAACCTATAGCCAGCTCCTAAGTACCTATGAAGGTGCGGCCCTTATTCCAGCTCAGCTGGTATGGGGCAGATTACGTTTTCTTCAAAGAAATTTGGATCAATTCCGTTCTTAATCTCTGGTTTCAGAAACATTGTTTCAGAAAGGTACAGAATTGGCTTCAAGTTAAGGCCTCCTGCTAAGAGATTCTTTTCTTTCCCGTGTCCCAGTTAACACAGCAAAGGCTCAGCATTTCTGTAATGTGTTTCAGATCTAGAGTTGGCTGGAGTATTTATGCCAGTTCCAGTTCTGGAACAGGGGCTGGGGTTTTATTTTATCTCTTCATTTGTACCAAAGAAGGTCAATTCCTTCAGACCAGTTCCGGATCTGTCATTATTGAATCGTTATGTTAGGATACCAACATTCAAGATGGTTACTGTAGGACTATCCTGCCTTTTGTTTAGCAAGGGCATTATATGTCTACAATAGATTTACAGGATGTGTATCTGCATATTCCGATTCATCCAGATCACTTTTAGTGTCTGAGATTCTCTTTTTAGACAAGCATTACCAGTTTTGTGGCTCTACCGTTTGGCCTAGCCTCAGTTCCAAGAATTTTTTTCAAAGGTTCTCGGTGCCCCTTTTTTCTGTAATCAGAGAATAGGTTTTTGGTATTTCCTTATTTGGACGATATCTTGGTACTTGCTCAGTCTTCTCATTTTCGAAGAATCTCATACGAATCGACTTGTGTTGTTTCTTCAATTTCATGGTTGGAGGATCAATTTACCATTCAGTTCATTGATTCCTCAGACAAGGGTAACCTTTTTAGGTTTCTAGATAAATTCAGTGTCTATGACTCTGTCCTTGTCAGACAAGAGAAGTTTAACATTGATATCAGCTTGTCAAAACCTTCAGTCACAATCATTCCCTTTGGTAGCCTTATGCATGGAAATGTTGGGTCTTAGGACTGCCGCATCAGATGCGATCTCCTTTGCTCGTTTTCACATGCGACCTCTTCAGCTCTGTATGCTGACCCAATGGTGCAGGGATTACTCAAAGATATCTCTATTAATATCTTTAAACCGATTTTACAACACTTTCTGACATGGTGGACAGATCACCATCGTTTAGTTCAGGGGGCTTCTTTGTTCTTCCGACCTGGACTATAATCTCAACAGATGCAAGTCTTACAGGTTGGGGAGCTGTGTGGGGGTATCTGACGGCACAAGGGGTTTGGGAATCTCAGGAGGTGAGATTTCCGATCAATATTTTGGAACTCCGTGCAATTTTCAGAGCTCTTCAGTCTTGGCCTCTTCTCAAGAGAGAGTTGTTCATTTGTTTTCAGATAGACAATGTCACAACTGTGGCATACATCAATCATCAAGGAGGGACTCACAGTCCTCTGGCTATGAAAGAAGTATCTCGAATTTTGGTTTGGGCGGAATCCAGCTCCTGTCTAATCTCTGCGGTTCATATCCCAGGTATGGACAATTGGAAAGCGGATTATCTCAGTCGCCAAACGTTGCATCCGGGCGAATGGTCTCTTCACCCAGAGGTATTTCTTCAGATTGTTCAAATGTGGGAACTTCCAGAAATAGATCTGATGGCTTCTCATCTAAACAAGAAACTTCCCAGGTATCTGTCCAGATCCCGGGATCCTCAGGCGGAGGCAGTGGATGCATTATCACTTCCTTGGAAGTATCATCCTGCCTATATCTTTCCGCCTCTAGTTCTTCTTCCAAGAGTAATCTCCAAGATTTTGAAGGAATGCTCGTTTGTTCTGCTGGTAGCTCCGGCATGGCCTCACAGGTTTTGGTATGCGGATCTTGTCCGGATGGCCTCTTGCCAACCGTGGACTCTTCCGTTAAGACCAGACCTTTTGTCTCAAGGTCCTTTTTTCCATCAGGATCTGAAATCCTTAAATTTAAAGGTATGGAGATTGAACGCTTGATTCTTGGTCAAAGAGGTTTCTCTGACTCTGTGATTAATACTATGTTACAGGCTCGTAAATCTGTATCCAGAGAGATATATTATAGAGTCTGGAAGACTTATATTTCTTGGTGTCTTTCTCATCATTTTTCTTGGCATTCTTTTAGAATACCGAGAATATTACAGTTTCTTCAGGATGGTTTAGATAAGGGTTTGTCCGCAAGTTCCTTGAAAGGTCAAATCTCTGCTCTTTCTGTTCTTTTTCACAGACAGATTGCTATTCTTCCTGATATTCATTGTTTTGTACAAGCTTTGGTTCGTATAAAGCCTGTCATTAAGTCAATTTCTCCTCCTTGGAGTTTGAATTTGGTTCTGGGGGCTCTTCAAGCTCCTCCATTTGAGCCTATGCATTCATTGGATATTAAATTACTTTCTTGGAAAGTTTTGTTCCTTTTGGCCATCTCTTCTGTCAGAAGAGTTTCTGAATTATCTGCTCTTTCTTGTGAGTCTCCTTTTATGATTTTTCATCAGGATAAGGCGGTGTTGCGAACTTCTTTTGAATTTTTACCTAAGTTGTGAATTCCAACAACATTAGTAGAGACATTGTGGTTCCTTCATTATGTCTTAATCCTAAGAATTCTAAGGAGAAATCGTTGCATTCTTTGGATGTTATTAGAGCTTTGAAATATTATGTTGAAGCTACTAAGTCTTTCCGAAAGACTTCAAGTTTATTTGTTATCTTTTCCGGTTTTAGAAAGGCCAGAAAACTTCTGCCATTTCTTTGGCATCTTGGTTGAAATCTTTAATTCATCTTGCCTATGTTGAGTCGGGTAAGACTCCGCCTCATAGGATTACAGCTCATTCTACTAGGTCAGTTTCTACTTCCTGGGCGTTTAGGAATGAAGCTTCGGTTGATCAGATTTGCAAAGCGGCAACTTGGTCCTCTTTGCATACTTTTACCAAATTCTACCATTTTGTTGTATTTTCCTCTTCTGAAGCAGTTTTTGGTAGAAAAGTACTTCAGGCAGCGTTTTCAGTTTGAATCTTCTGCTTATGTTTTTTCATTAAACTTTATTTTGGGTGTGGATTATTTTCAGCAGGAATTGGCTGTCTTTATTTTATCCCTCCCTCTCTAGTGACTCTTGTGTGGAAAGATCCACATCTTGGGTAGTCATTATCCCATACGTCACTAGCTCATGGACTCTTGCTAATTACATGAAAGAAAACATAATTTATGTAAGAACTTACCTGATAAATTCATTTCTTTCATATTAGCAAGAGTCCATGAGGCCCGCCCTTTTTTTGTGGTGGTTATGATTTTTTTGTATAAAGCACAATTATTCCAATTCCTTATTTTATATGCTTTCGCACTTTTTTCTTATCACCCCACTTCTTGGCTATTCGTTAAACTGAATTGTGGGTGTGGTGAGGGGTGTATTTATAGGCATTTTAAGGTTTGGGAAACTTTGCCCCTCCTGGTAGGAATGTATATCCCATACGTCACTAGCTCATGGACTCTTGCTAATATGAAAGAAATGAATTTATCAGGTAAGTTCTTACATAAATTATGTTTTTTCGTAGCTGCAATTATTTTTGTGAAAGTGAAATACACTGAGATTGATGCAAATCCAGATCTCAGTGTGTTGGCACTTTCACAAGAATAATTGCGGCTCTAAAATAGCCAAATGCATTTTGCGGCCGCCTTATTCCTGATTAATTATGGAACATATCTATAACACACTGATTTTATTTTTATTGTATTCAAGCTTCTCAAGCCCCACTTTTGCAAAACACAAAAATCAGTTTATTTTTTATGTAATCATCTTGTAACTTAATCTCCGATAAATCACTTTTATTGGTTTTGGTTGGTATGTGATGTTGTGTGTGGATATCTAAGATAATATAAAATAATTTTTTTCTCGCAGTTGAGAAATTCACATCAGTTATTTTTTGGATGATCCCATTGGTTTAGTAAAATCATTACTGTTAATTGAATCTCCAACTGTGTGACAGCTGATGTGTCCCAGTGACCCACTTTCTATAAAGCATAGTCGGCAAGTTTATTTAAGAGATCAGTGTTACACTGTATGAAGAAATCTATTGAAGTGTGCTAAGCAGTTACATTTTATTCTTTTTTTGCTGATGTTCATTAATTTGTCTTGATACCTTTAGTCTATATTCTATCTATCTCTCTCTTAAGTGCAAGCCATTGTAAATCCGGGTATAAGCAATAGACGTAATCATTTATTTTCACAGTATTGAGGAAATAAATGTAGGTCACTTCCCAGCTAACCGTAGGATACACTTACCAAGCTCCCATATCATATTTGCATATTCAGTAAAACTTACTGCTGATTTCTATGTAGTGTTTGACTTTTTCATCTCTCACACTTGAAACTGAATAAAAGGCAAGGGAATGAATAGAGGATGCTACTGGACAAATACAAAAAACTTATCAGCAAAATGAAATTAAATTGTCTGATAATTTGAATTTCAAATTTGTTATTTGAAATAACAAACATCTAGTTGGAGCGGAGCTCATGTGCAGACTACCCATCTCCAAAAAGGTAGAAACTGAACTGACACGCAAAATGGGGTATATGTGGTTTTTCCCACTGACTTCTGGGAGGCTTTTCTATTTATTCTTGTGGTCCAAGGACATCTACCTACCAGTTCAGATATGATTTGATGAGTGCATTGGGGATTAACCAGGAAAATGGGGAAGTGGATAAGGGATCCAGATGTTTTGTGGAGTGAAATAGAAGATATTTGCTTTAGGCTATGCAGGAAATTCAAGGGTAAAGGCTTTTTATGGTTCATAAAATATTTTCTAGTATTTTACAGACTCCGCTAACTTTCTTGTTTTTGCCTAATAGACGCCCTTTAAACGGCTTTGCAAAATCAACATTGCGATGACATGGACATTAGGTGTTTATGCAAAGCACAAATAAAATATCTACAGAAGACATCCGTTTGTAACATAAAAAGTAAATACACAGTGAAAATGTATCTTTTCTTGGTTTGCAAGTGCTGAAGGCACCGTAGCCTCCAGAGCTTTCCACTGCCCTCTAAATGTTTCCTCCCAAGAATTACTGTTGTATCAGAATTCTTCTAGAGCAGTCCCAGACCCATAGTTTTATCTTAAAGGGAAAGGAAAGTCAAAATTAAATGTGTATGATTTAGACAGAGTATGTAATTTTAATTTTGCTTCTTTTTTCAAATGTGCTTCATTTTATGGTATCCCTTGTTGACAAACAATACGCACATACCCTACACTAGTGGGAGCTAGCTGATGATTGGTGCCTGCACACATTTGTCTCTTGTGATTGGCTAACTAGATGTGTTCAGATAGCTTCCAGTAGTGCAATGCTGTTCCTTCTGCAAAGTATAACAAGAAAATGAAGCACATTTTGTAAAAAAAAAGTACATTGGAAAGTTGTTTAAAATTGTTTTATCCAAATAATAAAAATAAAATGTTGGTTTCCTGTCCCTTTTAATAATCCCATAGGGTTGTCTAATTTGCTCTCTTCTGCAGTCCCTCATGAAACAAGAGATGTACAGGGAAACAAAATCAAATACAAATACTGGGTTTCAACTGCAATGGAAACAAAAACCTGAAGATGATGAAATCAGTGAAGTGGCAGCCATTAGCGTTCTATAAGTGTCAGACCGGAGGTATCAAATACTCTATAGGAGCAAAGAAACCCCCAAGACAAATAACTACTACATGAACTTGATACCTTCTTATAGGAAAAGGTGGGGGGGACACAAAACATTAATAATGTATATTAAGGGAAAATACGCATAAACAAACTGGTACATTATACGCATCATTAATTGAGCTATTGTTACTGTTATTCTCCTATAACCTTTTTATGTTATGTCCCCTAACATAAGATATTTATTATTAAATACTTTATCACAATATATTTTATGTATCTTTCCTGCTTCGCTTAGATTTTGATACATATTATTCAGGTTGCAAGTATAGTATATGACTTAAAGGGACGTAACACCCAAAAATATTCTTTCATGATCAGACAGAACATGCAATTTTTTTAAAAATGTGTTTTCTTTGTATACTTTGTTGCAAAGTATACCCTGGTAGGCTCAGAAGCTGCTTACTGGTGGCTGCATATATGTTTCTTGTCATTGGCTTTCAGTTAACTCCCAGTAGTGCATTACTGCTCCTTCAACAAAGGATACCAAGAAAATGAAGCAAAATAGATAACAAGTAAATTGTAAAGTTGTTTCATATTGTATACGAATCTTGAAAGGAAAATTTTGGATTTCATGTCCCTTTAATATCTTTCTTTGGTCACTTTCTATACTGTCTTCCAAAAACAGTGGAACAAAAAAGCTAAATTATGTATATGGACTCTCCTGTTTTCCATTGTGCATACATCCCTTATCAATTGTTCTTTGTTTAGCAAGGATTTTCTACTGCTGTTTCTGTCATCTAGACCTTCAAAACTGAAAAGTGATCTCCATATAGTCGTAACCCCCGCTAGGGCTGTGCGATATGGGGGGGAGATATCACAATTTTTTTAATGAAATATTGCAGTTGGGATTTTATGAAAATATTTTTTAAACTTCCATTTTGCATTAAGAAATGCATTTAATTGTTCGAAACAGCGGCTTGCTCCCAATTTGCACTACAGACGAAATAAGCCAGACCTCAGGACTGGTGGTGGTAGTGCCATGTGCTGTGACACTGACGCTTCCTGGTCCGCCCCAGTGGAGGAGTGATCAGTGCTGCTTCTGGGCTGAGCTGGAGCGTTTGTGTGGCTGACATGACATGTTAAGGAAGCCATTTTGGACTCTTTTGTGTTAGTTTTGACAACAAATTCCAGCCTTATGCGATTTACCTAGTGCATAGCCTCATATAATTGCACAGCTATAGCCCCCACTGTTCCGTACATAGGTGTATCGGTCACACAGTAAGCCTATTTTCCTGTGCTGTGGTTACTTGTTCATTGTGTCTGTACTGCTAGATTGTCACAAGAGAAGAATCTTTTGTTGAAATGCTTTTTTTTTCTGTCTGACTTCTAAAGTTGGTTTTGTGTTTCCTGATGGAAAAAAATGTTCTCAAACTTCTACTCAGTAATATGTGTGTATTTTTCAAAATTATAATCTGCATTTAGAAATGTGTAAACTGCATAACTGATTTACTTCATCCAAGGAAAGCAATGATGTAGTTAAAGGGAAAGAAATGTCAAAATTAAACTTGCATGATTCAGTCATTTTAAGGCACTTTTAAATTCACTTCTCTTTCAAATGTTCATTGTTCTTTTGTAATCAGTTGTTTAAAAAGAATATGCACATATCCTACACTAGTGGCAGGCTAGCTGGTGATAGGTGCCTAAAGACATTTGTCTCTTGTGATTGGCTGACTGGATGTGTTCAACTTGCTGCTACTTCAGCAAAGGATATTAAAATAATGTAGCAAATTTGATAATAGAAATAAACTGGGAAGTTGGTTAAAATTGTATGTTCTATTTAAATCAGGAAAGAAAATGTTTTTTGTTTCATGTCCCTTTATGGACCACTAAACATAGTAGAATTGTATAATTACATGTATAATAGACGAGGCAAATGCACTAAGTTGCATTTCACATGAGTACTAGATTTTTTTTATTTTTTTTTTCTGACAAATTTGTTAGTTTTATTTTTCTTCCCGCTGCATCATGTGACAGCCATCAGCCAATCATAAGATGAGTATACATATGCTCAGTAAGAGCTGGTGCCTCAGAAAGTGTGCATGTAAAAATATTGTGCATATTTGGTTAATGTATGTGAATTGGAAAGTTGTTTAAAAAATGTGCGCTCTATCTAAATCATGTAAGTTTAATTTTAACTTTAGTGGTCCTTTTTAAATAGTAAAATCAGCCACCTCCCCAACTGGAAATATTAGAACTCGTTAAAGAATTGTATCTTATTTTTTATTATTTGTGCCTTGTATTTTTATTTATTTTTTTGCAAAAAAGTATTGCTCAAGCTTTTTAATTCTTGTACAAAATTTGAATGTAAAAAAAATGATTACAAAACCAAAGATGGAGAGAAAATTGTGGTCATAATTACATAGATCTAATATTTAAGAAAGTAAAAACGATTTTTATTATTATTATTATTATTATTATTATTATTATTAGAAATGCATTATAGGGACCCTTAATAGCAGTGAAATTAACTGCTTTCAATTAGCTTTTTGTTGTTGTTGCTAAAAATGTGTATTTCTCCTGTTAAGTGTGGTCAGTCCACGGGTCATCATTACTTCTGGGATATTATCTCCTCCCCTACAGGAAGTGCAAGAGGATTCACCCAGCAGAGCTGCTATATAGCTCCTCCCCTCTACGTCACCTCCAGTCATTCTCTTGCACCCAACGAATAGATAGGATGTGTGAGAGGACTGTGGTGATTTAATTAGTTTATTACCTTCAATCAAAAGTTTGTTATTTTATAATAGCACCGGAGTGTGTTATTCATTCTCTGGTAGAATTTGAAGAAGAATCTACCTGAGTTTTTTCTATGATTTTAGCCGGAGTAGTTAAGATCATATTGCTTTTTCTCGGCCATCTGAGGAGAGGTAAACTTCAGATCAGGGGACAGCGGGCAGATTAATCTGCAAAGAGGTATGTAGCAGTTTATTATTTTCTGACATGGAATTGATGAGAAAATCCTGCCATACCGTTATAATGTAAACTCAGCCTTAAATGCAGTAGATGTAGCTGGTATCAGGCTGTCATGTATGTATATTTTACACTTCAGTATTCTGGGGAATGGTACTTCACTGGATTTATACTGTATGCATAGACTTAACCTAATTTGCAGGGACTTGCAATAGGTTTTAAATAACAATTAATTTATTGAGGTTAAACGTTTTTTTGCTGGCATGTAAAAACGTTTATTTCTCTGAGGTACTGGGTGAAAAAATGTTTTGGGCACTATTTTTTCCACTTGGCAATAGTTTTGTTTAAATTAAAGCAGTTTACTGATCTCTCTCACTGTTTTGTGTGAGGGGGAGGGGCCATTTTTGGCGCTTTTACTACGCATCAAAAAACTCAGTCAGAGGTTAATTTTCTTCCTGCATGATCCGGTTCATCTCTACAGAACTCAGGGATCTCCAAAGCTTTTTTTGAGGGAGGTAATCATTCACAGCAGAGCTGTGAAGATTGTAGTTGACTGTGATAAAAAATGTTTATTTGTGTATTTTTTCTGCTGCCAGGGTTAGTTATCCTTTGCTAATGGGAACAATCCTTTGCTAAAATTGTATATTTCTTACAAAGATTTGATGCTATAATTTATTTATTTTCAACTGTCATAATTTTTTCTGTGCTTCTTATAGGCACAGTTCGTTTTCATATTATTGTAAATTACTTGAAAAGCATTTCCAAGTTGCTAGTTTATTGCTAGTGTGTTAAACATGTCTGATTCAGAGGAAGATACATGTGCTATATGTGCTAATGCCAAAGTGGAGCCCAATAGAAATTTATGTACTAATTGTATTGATGTTACTTTAAATAAAAGTCAATCTGTACAAACTGAACATATTTCACCTAACAACGAGGGGAGAGTTATGCCGACTAACTCGCCTCACGTGTCAGTACCTGCATCTCCCGCTCGGGAGGTGCGTGATATTGTAGCGCCGAGTACATCTGGGCGGCCATTTCAAATCACATTACAGGATATGGCTACTGTTATGACTTAAGTTTTGGCTAAATTACCAGAACTTAGAGGCAAGCGTGATCACTCTGGGGTGAGAACAGAGTGCGCTGATAATATTAGGGCCATGTCAGACACTGCGTCACAGGTGGCAGAACATGAGGACGGAGAACTTCATTCTGTGGGTGACGGTTCTGATCCAAACAGACTGGATTCAGATATTTCAAATTTTAAATTTAAGCTGGAAAACCTCCGTGTATTACTAGGGGAGGTGTTAGCGGCTCTGAATGATTGTAACACAGTTGCAATACCAGAGAAAATGTGTAGGTTGGATAAATATTTTGCGGTACCGGCGAGTACTGATGTTTTTCCTATACCTAAGAGACTTACTGAAATTGTTACTAAGGAGTGGGATAGGCCCGGTGTGCCGTTCTCACCTCCTCCGATATTTAGAAAAATGTTTCCAATAGACGCCACCACACGGGACTTATGGCAAACGGTCCCTAAGGTGGAGGGAGCAGTTTCTACTTTAGCTAAGCGTACCACTATCCCGGTGGAGGATAGCTGTGCTTTTTCAGATCCAATGGATAAAAAATTAGAGGGTTACCTTAAGAAAATGTTTGTTCAACAAGGTTTTATATTGCAACCTCTTGCATGTATTGCGCCTGTCACGGCTGCAGCAGCATTTTGGTTTGAGTCTCTGGAAGAGACACTTGAATCATCTACACTAGATGAGATTACACTCAAACTTAAAACCCTTAAGTTAGCTAACTCATTTATTTCAGATGCCGTAGTACATTTAACTAAACTTACGGCTAAGAATTCCGGATTTGCCATTCAGGCACGCAGAGCACTGTGGCTAAAATCCTGGTCAGCTGATGTTACTTCTAAATCTAAATTGCTTAATATACCTTTCAAAGGGCAGACCTTATTCGGGCCCGGGTTGAAGGAGATTATCGCTGACATTACAGGAGGTAAAGGCCATGCCCTGCCTCAGGACAAAGCCAAACCTAGGGCTAGACAGTCTAATTTTCGTTCCTTTCGTAATTTCAAAGCAGGAACAGCATCAACTTCCTCTGCACCAAAACAGGAAGGAGCTGTTGCTCGCTACAGACAAGGCTGGAAACCTAACCAGTCCTGGAACAAGGGCAAGCAGGCCAGGAAACCTGCTGCTGCCCCTAAGACAGCATGAATCGAGGGCCCCCGATCCGGGACCGGATCTAGTAGGGGGCAGACTTTCTCTCTTCGCCCAGGCTTGGGCAAGAGATGTTCAGGATCCCTGGGCGTTAGAGATCATATCTCTGGGATACCTTCTGGACTTCAAATCCTCTCCCCCAAGAGGGAGATTTCATCTGTCAAGGTTGTCAACAAACCAAATAAAGAAAGAAGCGTTCCTACGCTGCGTACAAGATCTTTTATTAATGGGAGTGATCCATCCAGTTCCGCGGTCGGAACAAGGACAAGGGTTTTACTCAAATCTGTTTGTAGTTCCCAAAAAAGAGGGAACTTTCAGGCCAATCTTGGATTTAAAGATCCTAAACAAATTCCTAAGAGTTCCATCGTTCAAGATGGAAACTATTCGAACAATTTTGCCCATGATCCAAGAGGGTCAGTACATGACCACAGTGGATTTAAAGGATGCTTACCTTCACATACCGATTCACAGAAATCATTACCGGTATCTAAGGTTTGCCTTTCTAGACAGGCATTACCAGTTTGTAGCTCTTCCATTCGGATTGGCTACGGCTCCAAGAATCTTCACAAAGGTTCTGGGTACTCTTCTGGCGGTACTAAGACCGCAAGGAATTTCGGTAGCTCCGTACCTAGACGACATTCTGATACAAGCTTCAAGCTTTCAAACTGCCAAGTCTCATACAGAGTTAGTACTGGCATTTCTAAGGTCGCATGGATGGAAGGTGAACGAAAAGAAGAGTTCTCTCTTTCCACTCACAAGAGTTCCCTTCTTGGGGACTCTGATAGATTCTGTAGAAATGAAGATTTACCTGACAGAAGACAGGTTAACAAAGCTTCAAAATGCATGCCGTGTCCTTCATTCCATTCAACACCCGTCAGTAGCTCAATGCATGGAGGTGATCGGCTTAATGGTAGCGGCAATGGACATAGTACCTTTTGCACGCCTACATCTCAGACAGCTGCAATTGTGCATGCTAAGTCAGTGGAATGGGGATTACTCAGATTTGTCCCCCACTCTGAATCTGAATCAAGAGACCAGAAATTCTCTTCTATGGTGGCTTTATCGGCCACACCTGTCCAGGGGGATGCCATTCAGCAGGCCAGACTGGACAATTGTAACAACAGACGCCAGCCTACTAGGTTGGGGCGCTGTCTGGAATTCTCTGAAGGCTCAGGGACTATGGAATCAGGAGGAGAGTCTCCTTCCAATAAACATTCTGGAATTGAGAGCAGTTCTCAATGCCCTTCTGGCTTGGCCCCAGTTAACAACTCGGGGGTTCATCAGGTTTCAGTCGGACAACATCACGACTGTAGCTTACATCAACCATCAGGGAGGGACAAGAAGCTCCCTAGCAATGATGGAAGTATCAAAGATAATTCGCTGGGCAGAGTCTCACTCTTGCCACCTGTCTGCAATCCACATCCCGGGAGTGGAGAACTCGGAGGCGGATTTCTTAAGTCGTCAGATTTTTCATCCGGGGGAGTGGGAACTTCATCCGGAGGTCTTTGCCCAGATACTTCGACGTTGGGGCAAACCAGAGATAGATCTCATGGCGTCTCGTCAGAACGCCAAGCTTCCTCGCTACGGGTCCAGATCCAGGGATCCGGGAGCGGTTCTGATAGATGCTTTGACAGCACCTTGGACCTTCGGGATGGCTTATGTGTTTCCACCCTTCCCGATGCTTCCTCGATTGATTGCCAGAATCAAACAGGAGAGAGCATCAGTGATTCTTATAGCACCTGCATGGCCACGCAGGACTTGGTATGCAGATCTAGTGGACATGTCATCCTGTCCGCCTTGGTCTCTACCTCTGAAACAGGACCTTCTGATCCAGGGTCCATTCAAACATCAAAATCTAACTTCTCTGAAGCTGACTGCTTGGAAATTGAACGCTTGATTTTATCAAAACGTGGTTTTTCTGAGCCAGTTATTGATACCTTAATACAGGCTAGGAAGCCTGTTACCAGAAGGATTTACCATAAAATATGGCGTAAATACTTATATTGGTGCGAATCCAAGAGTTACTCATGGAGTAAGGTTAGGATTCCAAGGATATTGTCTTTTCTACAAGAAGGTTTAGAAAAGGGGTTATCCGCTAGTTCCTTAAAGGGACAGATTTCAGCTCTGTCCATTCTTTTACACAAACGTCTGTCAGAAGTTCCGGACGTTCAAGCTTTTTGTCAGGCTTTAGCTAGGATCAAGCCTGTGTTTAAAACTGTTGCTCCGCCATGGAGTTTGAACTTAGTTCTTAATGTTTTACAGGGTTTTCCGTTTGAACCCCTTCATTCCATTGATATCAAGTTGTTATCTTGGAAAGTTCTGTTTTTAATGGCTATTTCCTCGGCTCGAAGAGTTTCTGAGTTATCTGCCTTACATTGTGATTCTCCTTATCTGATTTTTCATTCAGACAAGGTAGTTCTGCGTACTAAACCTGGGTTCCTACCTAAGGTGGTCACTAACAGGAATATCAATCAAGAGATTGTTGTTCCATCTTTGTGTCCTAATCCTTCCTCGAAGAAGGAACGTCTGCTACACAATCTAGATGTAGTCCGTGCCCTGAAATTTTATCTACAGGCAACTAAGGATTTTCGTCAAACGTCTTCCCTGTTTGTCGTTTATTCTGGTCAGAGGAGAGGTCAAAAAGCTTTGGCTACCTCTCTCTCTTTTTGGCTTCGTAGCATAATACGATTAGCCTATGAGACTGCTGGACAGCAGCCTCCTGAAAGAATTACAGCTCATTCTACTAGAGCTGTGGCTTCCA
This sequence comes from Bombina bombina, assembly GCF_027579735.1. Classification (NCBI taxonomy): domain Eukaryota; kingdom Metazoa; phylum Chordata; class Amphibia; order Anura; family Bombinatoridae; genus Bombina; species Bombina bombina. The sequence goes on from NC_069507.1 coordinate 236,069,766, forward strand.
CTTGGGCCTTTAAGAATGAGGCATCTGTTGAACAGATTTGCAAGGCTGCAACTTGGTCTTCTCTTCATACTTTTTCCAAATTTTACAAATTTGACACTTTTGCTCATCTAACTCATCTTACATTGACTGTTTGTATAAACAACATAAATGATGCCCATAAAATACTTCTGTCTTCAGCCGTTATAAAGTGAGAAGTGCCCATGTAATACAATGGTATTTATTTCTGAATGAGCCCTAATACTGGTTATTTGTTTTAGAGGACTTTTAACCCTTTCCTGCCAGGGTTAAAGTGTCCACATCAGAACAACTGTTCAGATGTAGACAAATTGAAATCACGCGATTGTGCACACGATCGCAAGATTTCAATTATTGGATCGAGTCTGGGGGACGTCCCTATAACCCTAGGAATGCCCTCCACACCACGATCAAATCCAGGAAGCGCAGAAGGCTTCAGGACAGCCGTTGGCTATGACGTTCTATTCCGTCATAACGGCTCTAAAGCCCAGTGTAATTATGACGGCATAGAACGGCATAACGGCGTTAAAAGGTTAAATACAGTTGAATTGCATAATAAACAAATGTATAATAAAAAGACAATGCAATAATACTATTCTAAATTTCAAATAAACTGATTAAAATTTTCATTCTATTTCCCTCCCCCCCCAGTTTCATGTGACTATCAGCCAATAACAGACTTGTAAACGTATGCAGTATTAGCTTTTTTTTTTTTTTTACTAAATGCTGTATCTGAATCAAGTTTTTATTTTGACTTTATTGTCCCTTTATAAGGATATGAAACCCATTTTTTTTCTTTCTTGATTCAGATAGAGCGTGCAATTTTAAACAAAGTTCTAATTTACTTCTATTATCAATTTATTTTCGTTCTCTTGGTATCTGTTGGTGAAAAGCAGGGTGTAAGCTTAGGAGCCAGACTGACCATTTATGGAGCACTATATGGCAGCAGTTTTACAAAAATGTTATCCATTTGCAAGAGCACTAGAGGGCAGCACTATTTCCTGCCATGTAATTCTCCAGACACGCATCATCTTTTTTAACATCATAAATGTGTTAATTAATGTGCCTGCTACAATTTATTTAGATCAACCATAATTAGCACAAACATTGTATGAATTCATTTTGGGGGGAAAAAATCTATAATATGATTTAATAATACAGAAACACAGGACTATAGCTAAGTCCTGAAGCTCTTTATGAGTTGTTTTTGTGTGACTGTTTTGTACCTACCGGTGTACCTACCTGTGTACCTACCTGTGTACCTACCGGTGTACCTACCTGTGTACCTACCGGTGTACCTACCTGTGTACCTACCTGTGTACCTACCTGTGTACCTACCGGTGTACCTACCGGTGTACCTACCGGTGTACCTACCGGTGTACCTACCTGTGTACCTACCTGTGTACCTACCTGTGTACCTACCGGTGTACCTACCTGTGTACCTACCTGTGTACCTACCTGTGTACCTACCTGTGTACCTACCGGTGTACCTACCTGTGTACCTACCTGTGTACCTACCTGTGTACCTACCTGTGTACCTACCGGTGTGAATTTGTTCTGCGCAACAATCATGTCTGGTGCTGTTTTCATCTATGGCCTCACTACATATCCAGGACAGTCTACTCCAGAATTGTTATTGTTTAAAAAGATAATCTCTTAATTACCCATTCCCCAGTTTTGCATAACCAACACAGTTCTAGTAATACACTTTTTACCTCTGTAATTACCTTGTATATAAGCTTCTGCAGACTGCCCCCTTATCTCAGTGCTTTTGGCAGACTTGCATTTTAGCCAATCAGTGCTGATTTATAGGAAACTCCACAAGTGAGCACAATGTTATCTATATGGCACACATGAACTAGCACTGTCTAGCTGTGAAAAACTGTCAATGTTCAGAGATGAGAGGTGGCTTAAGTGCTTAGCATATGAGTCTACCTAGGTTTAGCCTTCAGCAAAGAATACCAAGAGAGCAAAGTAAATTTGATGATAAAAGTAAATTGGAAAGTTTTTTAAATTGCATTCCCTATCTGAAACTTGAAAGTTTAATTTTGACTAGACTGTCCCTTTAACTCTCACAGATTGATTGAGGAGAATCGGAAACATCAAGAACTGATCTTGGAGATCTGCTCTGAAAAAGACACTTTAAGGGATGAGCTGAAAAGACGGACAGAGACTGAAAAACTGCACCTGAGCTCCATAAAGCAGGTGATATTGTGCTCTAGCTGTTAATTTGTGTGTATTCTACAGCTTAAAGGGACATTAAACACTAAAAACATGCTAGATAGAATGATGCATTCAAAGAAAAGATTAGTCCATGACTAACATGTAGATGTATTTTTTTAAAGTTTCATTAGTTATTTAAAAAGTGACAAAGTGTAAAGTTTTAATGCCTATAAAACACTGGGAGCTGCCATGTTGTAACTTGTGTTACCTTCTCTGCTGTGGCCAATTAGGGACAGTTATACATAGGTCACTAGAGTGTGCAGCCAATGGTTGTGCTGGATTTAACAGTGTTCTGCACTTCCATTTCTAACAGGAACTGAAAAGCTCACAATTTCAGAATGGAATTACAGGCAAAGAGGACAAAATAAATAATGAAAGTATATTGCAGAGTTGTTTTATTATATACAATTTATCATTTTATATTACCATCTCAAAGTGTTTAATGTCCCTTTAAGTTGTTTGTTGTATGTTTTTTTTATGGCGCATTGTAAGTAATATTTTCTTTCATGTATCTGAACAGTAGCAAATAATTTAAGAAAAAGTAAAACCTATTTATTTAATACAGGACTATATGTATCTCATTAACATCTAGAACAATCTGTAATGTATAATACTTTTTATAAAAAAACTGCTTTACCTCTGCCCGTATCCTTTGCATTGTTTTACTGTTTGTTACCATAAGAGCATAATGAGGAGGAACCAGATGTGTCTGTCTCATCTGGCCATAATCACCACAAATTATATTTTGTTTTAACAAAAAAGTATAAAATCCCATCTTGTGGTTGTTTGTCAGTACCATTTAGTGGTTGATTTCATCATTTAGACATTGGCTTACGTTTACGAGAGCTTAAAAAGTAAAACAGATACCATTATTAATCAAAATTGTTATATACATTGATACTAATATTTAAGGAAACTCTTTCCACTGATTACTGCCCGTGCATAAAAAGAAACTGCACTATACATGTTTGTGTGTCAAAGCAAAATGTGATGTTGCTTAAATGTAAAATGATCATTGATTATCAGCAAAATTAATTAGAAACCAAGTCCCTCCTATGAAGCAGGAAAGATCAGGTAAATAAATAAATAAGGCAGCCAGATATTTAGTATATAGCAGCCTGAAAAACATGACACAGATGATGTATCGCTAACACAGGTAGCAGGTATGTCAGGATTTTAATTATACACAGCTGACTTTCCATGGGTCTGCTGTCATTGTCGTTGCCTGAAGTGAGTTAGAAAATCCTCAATTTTCAGAGCTAAATTATATGGAAAGGGGACAAAATAAATAATGAAATTATAATTATCATTATTATCTGGTATTTGTAGAGCGCCAACAGATTCTGCAGCGCTAATAATGCAAAGTTTGTTGCATTTTGTCTAAATAAACATTTTATATTAAAATATTAAGGTGTTTACTGTCCTTTTAACTCTGAAAAGACTGCAATTTCCAGCTCTGAAAACTGAAAGTGCACACAGCAGAGGTCATCACTTCAAGAAGCAAATTATGCCACAAAAGTTATTATTTAAACATCAAAGTGAAGTGATCTAGTCAGCAGTGCGCACTGTACAGCGGGGTTAGAAATATCCTTGGTGCCTGGTCACTCTGCTTTTTCTAAGCCTTTATTTAGAAACTTGAATATGTTATTTTTATAAAAATAGAAAATGCATTAATAGAGGTAAATTAGAGATAAGTCATTGAGTAGGTCCAATATCTTACTTTGTCTAACACTTCAGGTATTAATATGCAGTCAGAGCACAATGGTGGAAAGATGCTACTTGTTTACTAAGCAATTAGCACAAAAAAATCCCTGAAGACTTTAATGGATAATTTTATGTAGATAGTATCCGATCATCGTTTAAATTGCAGTAAAATCTATTGTGTTTTATCATTTGTGTAGTAGTCATTTTGTATACATAAGAGGGGATCCATCTCTGTGCCTCTGCCTTCTAAAATTTAAAAGACCATTACGTACAGTAGGATTGCAGAATAAAAAGGCAATATAAAAAAAACGTAGGGTCTGAAGATCTGAATTTCTCCCCTCTGGCGCGATGTCTCGTCAGTATCACGAGGTCCCTCAAAAACTTACAAAAATGTGATATTTCTTCTTCTTGTGAGTTATTTATCTCACTACGCAGAGTACTGGATGTGAGGGACATACTCCTACATTGCAAAAGAATCATGACAGGTTAATTTTTTGTGCACTCTAAGTGAATATGCATGTATGCTCCTTCTCATCTACGAAGGTTAAAAATTAAATGAGCCTTAAAGGGATAGTATAGTCAAAACTAAACTTTCATGATTTAAATAGAGCAGCAATTTTAAGCAACTTTCTAAATTACTCCTATTATCAATTTTTCTTTGTTCTTTTGGTATCTTTATTTTAAAAAGCTTAGAAGCTGGCCCATTTTTGGTTCAGTACCTAGGTAGCGCTTGCTGATTTGTGTCTAAATGTAGCCATCCAATCAGCAAGCGCTATCCAGGTGCTAAACCAAAAATGGGCCGGCTCCTAAGCTTACTTTCTAGCTTTTTAAAATAAAGATACCATGAGAATGAAGAATAATTGATAATAGAAGTAAATTAGAAAGTTGCTTAAAATTGCTGCTCTATATGAATCATGACAGTTTAATTTTGTTTTAAGTGTTCCTTTAAGCAGTAACAACTCCCTGTGCTTTTTATCTTGCGGGAAGGATCAGTGGACGTGCACATGTTTTTAATGGTGGGATAATTATGTTGAACACCAAAAAGAGAGACACTCGTTCCTAGTCAAAGACATGTTGTTGTTTTTTTGTTTTGTTTTTTAAAACTATTTAGTGTTGTGTTTTCTAATTTTTGGAGCCTTTTGTAAATATGTTCTCTAAATGCCAAAACAATATACGTTTTTTCTTATTTTTATGTATTTATTTTCTAATCCATCCTCGGTAATTTTCTGTTCTTCTGGACTTTTTTTTCTTTGCTTTTTTTTCTTCTTCAAAGGTCCATCTGTTTACAACCAACTTGTATTTCTCCAAGGCCAATAACAATCAAACTTTACACTCAATTCATGGCTTGTTTATTGGGTCACTGAAGGCAGAATAATTATATAATAAATGTCACACAATGATAGCTCAGGGCAGCTTCCGGCCCATTCAGCAGTTGTCTTCAAGAAACCATTCCCTCTGCTCTTTAGATAAGCGCAGAAGGGCTATTGCTTTCCTAATGTTGCTGTAAAAACTGCTTTTGTAAAGACAGTTTCACGGGTTTGTCAAGTATTATATTCTTGTTTCAGTCTTCTAATGATTAATTCATGTTGCGCAAAGTTCAAAGTTTGATAAGCAGTTAGTGTTTATTACAATGCTTTTGTCATGTTATAAAATACTTGTATCTTTCTTCAGATGTAAATAGTTTAAGATTAAGCTCTCTACCTTTTTCTATTTTGTATTAAATCCATATAAAATGCTCTGAAAATTCAATCCAGCCCTGGGTCTCCTTCATCATGGATCCCCCAAACTTGGGGATCTGGATAAATTCCTAACGATATAGCTTTTAATGGCCACAAAGCTAGCAATCGCTAGAGAATGGAGGCAGATCTCCCCTCCGTCCTTCACCCATATCCGTAATATCATGGAATACATGAAATGTATGGAACAGTATGCTTTTCAAGCTGCAAACAAAATCTAATTAAATTTTGAAATTTGGCAATCCTGGAACACTCTCTTTATAAAAACTTTGTTGTTGTTAGATACTTCCTAGATAATATATCTCACCTTTTCCCTTTCTTTCTTTCTTTCTTTCTTTCTTTCTTTCTTTCTTTCTTTCTTTCTTTCTTTCTTTCTTTCTTTCTTTCTTTCTTTCTTTCTTTCTTTCTTTCTTTCTTTCTTTCTTTCTTTCTTTCTTTCTTTCTTTCTTTCTTTCTTTCTTTCTTTCTTTCTTTCTTTCTTTCTTTCTTTCTTTCTTTCTTTCTTTCTTTCTTTCTTTCTTTCTTTCTTTCTTTCTTTCTTTCTTTCTTTCTTTTCTTCTCTTCTCTTCTCCTCTTTCGACTCTCTAATAAAAAAAACCCTCTATCTATACAGATTACAATCAACGTATTACACCAGTTAAGTTCACAAACACTCCAAAGGTCTAATGAATAGCTACCAAATGTAAACTGTTTATTTGTTATCCCAGGAGTGGATAACATAATAGCTATCATTGTTGTATAAGTTATACGTTAAAATGAGGTTTCAAATTGTCAGTTGTCTACCTATAGCAGTATGTTAAGAGATGATTAAATCACTATCCGACTGGATCGAAATTGTAAAGACTTATGTAACACTTCTGACATAACATGTTGAACAATTATTGTTGTTGTATATCAATACCAAAACCTTAATAAAAAAACTATTTTAACAAAAACAAAAAAAAAATTGCTCTGAAAAATGTTTCTTTATTAGGCAAAAATTAAAACCTTGTGCTGCACAATTTGGAATGACAGTGATGCCTTAGTGCTAATGTATCATACGCTACCCACATGCATTTAATCATTAGAGCTATAAATACATTTGAGCTTCCTGTTGTTAAAGCTTGTAAAGTGCATGAGTTTATTAGGAATCAGCTTCACAAGTCTCAGGAATCATAACTCAAACAATGTCACTTGCTCCTAATGTTTTGGGTTATTTTACATACATCTGAATATAAACCTTCTTGTCTGACCCCTGAAACTGCATGATTAATTCTACTGGCTTCTAAAATTCATACTTGTATGTCAACCCTGTGTTACGTTATTCTAAAGGTAACTAACTCTTATAGACAGGTAAACATTCCTGTTACCTCTCCTTGTGTGTTAACACGTCAGTGTTTCTTTATTTGGGTCAATCATGTTGTTTGCTACTGACACACCTTCCTCTGTTATGTGAAACTCGCTCTTAACATACTCCAAAGCTACATTGTATTGTAGTAGAGATCAAAGTAAACCTTTTTAAAAAATCTCTCTCTCCTATCTATCTATCTATCTATCTATCTATCTATCTATCTATCTATCTATCTATCTATCTATCTATACAGTATATGTCTGTGTGTGTTTGTGTATATATGCTTGACTTCAATCTATTTTAATGAATTAACTGGATGACAGCGGTTGATGAGCTTGCCCTTTGGAGTACTGGAGTTGACTAAAATTGTGCTATTAGGAGTGGCTCTACCATACTATTAGTGGCATGAAGTGGCTAGCAGTTTTAAGATCCTACATTGATTTTTGCATTTTATTTGAATTAAGTTAATAGTACTTGTATTAAATATACATCAGTACATTCGTTTGTTATATGATGTACATATGTTGATGCATACACTGGGTGATGAATCCGATCATATGAGCTATGTGCAGGTCTCGCAGATGTTATTTACAGATGACGTTATGGTCACGTGATCCGCTATCATTGGCTTGTCTAATTAGCCATGTGGCTATTGTTTTGAGTTGGGTCTGCGTGTGCGATACGGACGGATGATATGATTGGCTTCAATAAACGGAAGCACTATATGATTGGTATAAATAGGGGTGTGGGAGCCTACATGGTATACCGCACTTATCATTTTGTTTGCCCATTGATAAAGGGGTCAGTTGGACACTGAAACGTTTGGGATATGGCGTTTTACATTGTTAGAATAAAGGTGACGTTTTAAATCTTTTGAAAAATCCGGTGAGTGCTGCATTAATTTTCACTATTGTCTTGTGTATTTTCATATGCATATGCACCCCGGTAGATGTTGATGGATGTAGCTAGTGCACTTGATTCAGATTTTATACATTTATAATCTGTATTATATATTTTTTTTAATGAATCGGTATCCATAATCGTGAGACCAACTATAATATTGTATTTTAACGAGCAACTAAAGAACAAGGCTGAGACCACAAGCTGTAGAATGCTCGGTTTATTGGCTGTGCCAAGTAATAACGATGGGTAACAAACAGGAACGCCTACTAATATTGTATTACTGTTACCAACTTTACAGTTTATTTCCAATCTTTATAAAAATGTTATCATGAATCACATAATTTCTGTAGATGAAAGATATTCAGTAGACATTAGCAAAACTTGTTTGTTAGTGAAACAAACCCTGCAAAATGCTGCAGTTTGCGGCAAATGGTACAAGCCAATTCACTCCCCCCCCCCCAAAAAAAAAAAAACAACAACAAACCAACCAATCTAAAACATTGATAATTACAAATTAGGGAATTATAATTATATGCAATATGTCACTAATAGTGGCAACACAAAAAAACATGGTAATTTATTATAACAGTAATTTAAACCTCCCAAAACTAAGCCTAGTTCCTAGTTTATTTTCATCTGTCCATCTTTTGATAGTTTTCCTATAGGTATAACCTTTCTGAGTAACCATCATTTTGTTGTGTTTACAAAGACAGCAGCACACTGTAAAATAGTTTTTATATTGTATTTCCAATGACTTGTTTTACCAGCTGAAGAGCATAAAATGAATGGGAAATTGTTCCTTTAGGTTTATTTTTTTAATATGAACTAGCTGGTTTTTCTCCTGGTTGTTTACACAGCTTTCCATAGCAAATACTTATTGAAACCATCAGTATAGGTGTGGATACAACCTCCAGCAGGTAAAATAGATAATTGAGAATACATTAAAAAGAACATTTTACAGTACACTGTCCCTTTTAAAGGGACATTAAACCCAGATTTTTTTTCTTTCATGATTTAGAAAGAACATGCAATTTTAAACAACTTTCTACTTTACTTATATTATCTAATTTGCTTCATTCTCTTGAAATCTGTTGCTGAACAGCATATCTAGATAGGCTCAGTAGCTGCTGATTGGTGGCTGCACATTGATGCCTTGTCTGATTGGCTCACCAATGTGCATTGCTATTTCTACAACAAAGGATATCTAAAGAATGAGGCAAATTAGATAATAGAAGTAAATTGGAATGTTGTTTAAAATTGTATTTTCTATCTGAATCATGATATACATTTCTTTCATGTAATTAGCAAGAGTCCATGAGCTAGTGACGTATGGGATATACATTCCTACCAGGAGGGGCAAAGTTTCCCAAACCTCAAAATGCCTATAAATACACCCCTCACCACACCCACAATTCAGTTTTACAAACTTTGCCTCCGATGGAGGTGGTGAAGTAAGTTTGTGCTAGATTCTACGTTGATATGCGCTCCGCAGCAAGTTGGAGCCCGGTTTTCCTCTCAGCGTGCAGTGAATGTCAGAGGGATGTGAGGAGAGTATTGCCTATTTGAATGCAGTGATCTCCTTCTAAGGGGTCTATTTCATAGGTTCTCTGTTATCGGTCGTAGAGATTCATCTCTTACCTCCCTTTTCAGATCGACGATATACTCTTATATATACCATTACCTCTGCTGATTCTCGTTTCAGTACTGGTTTGGCTATCTGCTATATGTAGATGAGTGTCCTGGGGTAAGTAAGTCTTATTTTCTGTGACACTCCTAGCTATGGTTGGGCACTTTGTTTATAAAGTTCTAAATATATGTATTCAAACATTTATTTGCCTTGACTCAGAATGTTCAACTTTCCTTATTTTCAGACAGTCAGTTTCATATTTGGGATAATGCATTTTAATTTAACATTTTTCTTACCTTAAAATTTGACTTTTTCCCTGTGGGCTGTTAGGCTCGCGGGGGCTGAAAATGCTTCATTTTATTGCGTCATTCTTGGCGCGGACTTTTTTGGCGCAAAAATTCTATTTCCGTTTCCGGCGTCATACGTGTCGCCGGAAGTTGTGTCATTTTTTTGACGTTATTTTGCGCCAAAAATGTCGGCGTTCCGGATGTGGCGTCATTTTTGGCGCCAAAAAGCATTTAGGCGCCAAATAATGTGGGCGTTTTATTTGGCGCGAAAAATATGGGCGTCACTTTTGTCTCCACATTATTTAAGTCTCATTTTTTATTGCTTCTGGTTGCTAGAAGCTTGTTCTTTGGCATTTTTTCCCATTCCTGAAACTGTCATTTAAGGAATTTGATCAATTTTGCTTTATATATATGTTGTTTTTTCTCTTACATATTGCAAGATGTCTCACGTTGCATCTGAGTCAGAAGATACTACAGGAAAATCGCTGTCAAGTGCTGAATCTACCAAAGCTAAGTGTATCTGCTGTAAACTTTTGGTAGCTATTCCTCCGTTTGAACCTATGCATTCATTGGACATTAAATTACTTTCTTGGAAAGTTTTGTTCCTTTTGGCCATCTCTTCTGCCAGAAGAGTTTCTGAATTATCTGCTCTTTCTTGTGAGTCTCCTTTTCTGATTTTTCATCAGGATAAGGCGGTGTTGCGAACTTCTTTTGAATTTTTACCTAAAGTTGTGAATTCCAACAACATTAGTAGAGAAATTGTGGTTCCTTCATTATGTCCTAATCCTAAGAATTCTAAGGAGAAATCGTTGCATTCTTTGGATGTTGTTAGAGCTTTGAAATATTATGTTGAAGCTACGAAATCTTTTCGTAAGACTTCTAGTCTATTTGTTATCTTTCCCGGTTCTAGAAAAGGCCAGAAAGCTTCTGCCATTTCTTTGGCATCTTGGTTGAAATCTTTAATTCATCTTGCCTATGTTGAGTCGGGTAAAACTCCGCCTCAGAGAATTACAGCTCATTCTACTAGGTCAGTTTCTACTTCCTGGGCGTTTAGGAATGAAGCTTCGGTTGACCAGATCTGCAAAGCAGCAACTTGGTCCTCTTTGCATACTTTTACTAAATTCTACCATTTTGATGTATTTTCTTCTTCTGAAGCAGTTTTTGGTAGAAAAGTACTTCAGGCAGCGGTTTCAGTTTGAATCTTCTGCTTATGTTTTTCGTTAAACTTTATTTTGGGTGTGGATTTTTTTCAGCAGGAATTGGCTGTCTTTATTTTATCCCTCCCTCTCTAGTGACTCTTGTGTGGAAAGATCCACATCTTGGGTAGTCATTATCCCATACGTCACTAGCTCATGGACTCTTGCTAATTACATGAAAGAAAACATAATTTATGTAAGAACTTACCTGATAAATTCATTTCTTTCATATTAGCAAGAGTCCATGAGGCCCGCCCTTTTTTTGTGGTGGTTATGATTTTGTATAAAGCACAATTATTCCAATTCCTTATTTTATATGCTTTCGCACTTTTTTATCACCCCACTTCTTGGCTATTCGTTAAACTGAATTGTGGGTGTGGTGAGGGGTGTATTTATAGGCATTTTGAGGTTTGGGAAACTTTGCCCCTCCTGGTAGGAATGTATATCCCATACGTCACTAGCTCATGGACTCTTGCTAATATGAAAGAAATGAATTTATCAGGTAAGTTCTTACATAAATTATGTTTTTTTGGCTTTAGTGTCCCTTTAAGTATTTAGCTTGAAAAATGCCCAGACAAAGTGCATTGTTACATTGTGGGTTGTTGTACTTTTTACAAGATACACAAATCTTTACGCTGCAGCTATACAAATCTAATATACAGCCAGTATAAATCTTGATCCAATTCAGTCATACATCAGAATAGAAATGTTTCACATCTGAAACTGAAAGCCAGCATACCCCAGTATATTCCTTTTATTAAAAACTTCTTAAAAACTTAGAATCTGTATCCTGAATTTGCTTATATCTGTCTATATAGAAAATCACACCCACAAGAAGGCGGAAATAACTAGCCGCCAGGTTGCAAGCTTTAAAGGGACAATCTACCCCAGAATCTTTGTTTTAAAAGATAGATAATCCCTTTATTACCCATTCACCAATTTTGCATAACCAACAGTTTTATATTAATACACTTTTACCTCTGTGATTACCTTGTACCTAAGCTTCTGGAGACTGCTTTCTTATTTCAGTTCTTTAGACAGACTTGCATTTTAGCCAATCAGTGCTGACTAAATAACGCCACAGGAGTGAGCACAATTTTATCTATATGACACAGATGAACTAGCACTGTCTAGTTGTGAGAAACTGTCAAAATTCACTGAGATAAGAGGCAGTCTTCAAGGGCTTAGAAATTAACATATGGGGCTACCTTTGTTTAGGTTTCAACAAAGAATACCAAGAGATCAAAGCAAATTTGATAAAAGTAAATTGAAAGTTAGACCAGTACTTGGGCTTAGACTTTCCGTGTCCATTTTTATGCTTCATAATTTTAAAGGTTAAAATAAAGTTTATACTTTTTATATTTTCTCATGGCTCTAAGATGATCTCTCTCTTTTTCACAAATTGAAAGTTGTTTAAATTTGCACGTCCTATCTGAATCATAAAAGTTTAATTTTGTCTAGAATGTCCCTTTTAAATATGCATTGACAGCAAACCTTACTGACCTTTTTGTTATAGATAATTGTATCATTTTGTTTAGCAGACACATGGGTGTCTATAACCTGCAATGTCCCTCATAAATAATACAACTTACAATTACAAGAAATGAATATCTAACTGTACATGCCGGCAAGTACTCAGAAATGTTTTAAAACTATATTAACTTGGATATGAGGGTCTATAGCATTGTCTCTTGCTAGGTGTATTATCGTGTGCTGATTAATTTGTCATCATAGGTACTGCATAGATGATTGTGAGACTTTTTGTGTTATGTATTGGTTATGTTTTTACATTGCTATTATGTTTATTTAGTATGTACTTGCTTGGGGGACCCCTTAAATATTTTTTTAAAGGGATAATCTGTATCTAAATTTATCAAACCGCTTTAGGCACTAAAACTACAGTACATAATTTCTCCAACATTGGTGTGTCCGGTCCACGGCGTCATCCTTACTTGTGGGATATTCTCTTCCCCAACAGGAAATGGCAAAGAGTCCCAGCAAAGCTGGTCACATGATCCCTCCTAGGCTCCGCCCACCCCAGTCATTCTCTTTGCCGTTGCACAGGCAACATCTCCACGGAGATGGTTAAGAGTTTTTTGGTGTTTAAATGTAGTTTTTATTCTTCTATCAAGTGTTTGTTATTTTAAAATAGTGCTGGTATGTACTATTTACTCTGAAACAGAAAAGGATGAAGATTTCTGTTTGTAAGAGGAAGATGATTTTAGCAGACAGTAACTAAAATCGATTGCTGTTTCCACATAGGACTGTTGAGATGAAGTAACTTCAGTTGGGGGAAACAGTTAGCAGACTTTTCTGCTTAAGGTATGACTAGCCATATTTCTAACAAGACTGTGTAATGCTGGAAGGCTGTCATTTCCCCTCATGGGGACCGGTAAGCCATTTTCTTAGTCAAAAACAAACAGAATAAAGGGCTTATTATGGGCTAAAAAACTGGTAGACATTTTTTTGGGCTAAATCGATTGCTTTATTTGTGCATATTATTCAAATTTAGGCTAACTATTGACATTTATAATCTTGGGGAACGTTTATAAAACGGCAGGCACTGTATTGGACACCTTTTTCAGTCAGGGGGCCTTTCTAGTCATAGACTGAGCCTCATTTTCGCGCCATTAATGCGCAGTTGTTTTTTGAGAGCAGGGCATGCAGATGCATGTGTGAGGATCTAAGAATCTCTGAAAAAGCTTTTAGAAGGCGTCATTTGGTATCGTATTCCCCTCAGGGCTTGGTTGGGTCTTAGCAAAGACTGTATCTGGGACTGTATAGGGGTTAAATTGAAAAACGGCTCCGGTTCCGTTATTTTAAGGGTTAAAGCTCTGAAATTTGGTGTGCAATACTTTTAAGGCTTTAAGACACTGTGGTGAACATTTGGTAATTTTTGAACAATTCCTTCATACTTTTTCACATATTCAGTAATAAAGTGTTTTCTGTTTGAAATTTAAAGTGACAGTAACGGTTTTATTTTAAAACGTTTTTTGTGCATTGTTGACAAGTTTAAGCCTGTTTAACATGTCTGTACCTTCAGATAAGCTATGTTCTATATGTATGAAAGCCAATGTGTCTCCCCATTTAAATTTATGTGATAATTGTGCCATAGCGTCCAAACAAAGTAAGGACAGTACTGCCACAAATAATGATATTGCCCAAGATGATTCCTCAAATGAGGGAAGTAAACATGATACTACATCATCTCCTACTGTGTCTACACCAGTTTTGCCCATGCAGGAGGCCCCTAGTACATCTAGTGCGCCAATACTTATTACCATGCAACAATTATCGGCTGTAATGGATAACTCCATAGCAAATCTTTTATCCAAAATGCCTACTTATCAGAGAAAGTGCGATTGCTCTGTTTTAAACACTGAAGAGCAAGAGGACGCTGATGATAATTGTTCTGTCATACCCTCACACCAATCTGAAGGGGCCATGAGGGAGGTTTTGTCTGAGGGAGAAATTTCAGATTCAGGAAAAATTTCTCATCAAACTGAACCTGATGTTGTGACATTTAAATTTAAATTAGAACATCTCCGCGCACTGCTTAAGGAGGTATTATCTACTCTGGATGATTGTGACAATTTGATTATTCCAGAGAAATTATGCAAGATGGACAGGTTCCTAGAGGTTCCGGTGCCCCCCGACGCTTTTCCTATACCTAAGCGGGTGGCGGACATAGTAAATAAAGAGTGGGAAAAGCCCGGCATACCTTTTTGTTCCTCCCCCTATATTTAAGAAATTTTCTTTCATGTAATTAGCAAGAGTCCATGAGCTAGTGACGTATGGGATATACATTCCTACCAGGAGGGGCAAAGTTTCCCAAACCTCAAAATGCCTATAAATACACCCCTCACCACACCCTCAATTCAGTTTTACAAACTTTGCCTCCGATGGAGGTGGTGAAGTAAGTTTGTGCTAGATTCTACGTTGATATGCGCTCCGCAGCAAGTTGGAGCCCGGTTTTCCTCTCAGCGTGCAGTGAATGTCAGAGGGATGTGAGGAGAGTATTGCCTATTTGAATGCAGTGATCTCCTTCTACGGGGTCTATTTCATAGGTTCTCTGTTATCGGTCGTAGAGATTCATCTCTTACCTCCCTTTTCAGATCGACGATATACTCTTATATATACCATTACCTCTGCTGATTCTCGTTTCAGTACTGGTTTGGCTTTCTACAAACATGTAGATGAGTGTCCTGGGGTAAGTAAATCTTATTTTCTGTGACACTCTAAGCTATGGTTGGGCACTTTGTTTATAAAGTTCTAAATATATGTATTCAAACATTTATTTGCCTTGACTCAGAATGTTCAACTTTCCTTATTTTCAGACAGTCAGTTTCATATTTGGGATAATGCATTTGATTTAATCATTTTTTCTTACCTTCAAAAATTTGACTCTTCCCTGTGGGCTGTTAGGCTCGCGGGGGCTGAAAATGCTTCATTTTATTGCGTCATTCTTGGCACGGACTTTTTTGGCGCAAAAAATTCGTTTCCGTTTCCGGCGTCATACGTGTCGCCGGAAGTTGCGTCTTTTTTTGACGTTATTTTGCGCCAAAAATGTCGGCGTTCCGGATGTGGCGTCATTTTGGCGCCAAAAAGCATTTAGGCGCCAAATAATGTGGGCGTCTTATTGGCGCGAAAAATATGGGCGTCGCTTTTGTCTCCACATTATTTAAGTCTCATTTCTCCAACATAGGTGTGTCCGGTCCACGGCGTCATCCTTACTTGTGGGATATTCTCTTCCCCAACAGGAAATGGCAAAGAGCCCAGCAAAGCTGGTCACATGATCCCTCCTAGGCTCCGCCTTCCCCAGTCATTCTCTTTGCCGTTGTACAGGCAACATCTCCACGGAGATGGCTTAGAGTTTTTTAGTGTTTAACTGTAGTTTTTATTATTCAATCAAGAGTTTGTTATTTTAAAATAGTGCTGGTATGTACTATTTACTCTGAAACAGAAAAGAGATGAAGATTTCTGTTTGTAAGAGGAAAATGATTTTAGCAACCGTTACTAAAATCGATGGCTGTTTCCACACAGGACTGTTGAGAGGAATTAACTTCAGTTGGGGGAACAGTGAGCAGACTTTTGCTGCTTGAGGTATGACACATTCTAACAAGACGATGTAATGCTGGAAGCTGTCATTTTCCCTATGGGATCCGGTAAGCCATTTTTATTACAGACAGAAAAAAAGGGCTTCACAAGGGCTTTTTAAGACTGTAGACATTTTCTGGGCTAAATCGATTTATATATAAACATATTTTATACTCCATAGCCTTGAGGAATTATTTTAATCTTGGGAATTTTGTAAAATAACCGGCAGGCACTGTATTGGACACCTTATTCTCTAGGGGCTTTCCCTAATCATAGGCAGAGTCTCATTTTCGCGCCTGTATTGCGCACTTGTTTTTGAGAAGCATGACATGCAGATGCATGTGTGAGGAGCTCTGATACATAGAAAAGACTTTCTGAAGGCGTCATTTGGTATCGTATTCCCCTTTGGGCTTGGTTGGGTCTCAGCAAAGCAGATACCAGGGACTGTAAAGGGGTTAAATATAAAAACGGCTCCGGTTCCGTTATTTTAAGGGTTAAAGCTTCCAAATTTGGTGTGCAATACTTTTAAGGCTTTAAGACACTGTGGTGAAATTGTGGTGAATTTTGAACAATTCCTTCATACTTTTTCGCAATTGCAGTAATAAAGTGTGTTCAGTTTAAAATTTAAAGTGACAGTAACGGTTTTATTTTAAAACGTTTTTTGTACTTTGTTATCAAGTTTATGCCTGTTTAACATGTCTGAACTACCAGATAGACTGTGTTCTGAATGTGGGGAAGCCAAGGTTCCTTCTCATTTAAATAGATGTGATTTATGTGACACAAAATTTAGAGAAAATGATGCCCAAGATGATTCCTCAAGTGAGGGGAGTAAGCATGGTACTGCATCATTCCCTCCTTCGTCTACACCAGTCTTGCCCACACAGGAGGCTCCTAGTACATCTAGCGCGCCAATACTCCTTACTATGCAACAATTAACGGCTGTAATGGATAATTCTATCAAAAACATTTTAGCCAAAATGCCCACTTATCAGCGAAAGCGCGACTGCTCTGTTTTAGAAAATACTGAAGAGCATGAGGACGCTGATGATATTGTTTCTGAAGTGCCCCTACACCAGTCTGAGGGGGCCAGGGAGGTTTTGTCTGAGGGAGAAATTTCAGATTCAGGGAAAATTTCTCAACAAGCTGAACCTGATGTGATTACATTTAAATTTAAGTTGGAACATCTCCGCGCTCTGCTTAAGGAGGTGTTATCCACTCTGGATGATTGTGAGAACTTGGTCATTCCA
The DNA here is from genome assembly GCF_027579735.1 of Bombina bombina. Taxonomy (NCBI): domain Eukaryota; kingdom Metazoa; phylum Chordata; class Amphibia; order Anura; family Bombinatoridae; genus Bombina; species Bombina bombina. The sequence continues at coordinate 236,087,131 of NC_069507.1, forward strand.
GAGAAACTATGTAAAATGGACAAGTTCCTAGAGGTCCCGGGGCCCCCCGAAGCTTTTCCTATACCCAAGCGGGTGGCGGACATTGTAAATAAAGAATGGGAAAGGCCCGGTATACCTTTCGTCCCTCCCCCCATATTTAAAAAATTGTTTCCTATGGTCGACCCCAGAAAGGACTTATGGCACACAGTCCCCAAGGTCGAGGGGGCGGTTTCTACTCTAAACAAACGCACCACTATACCCATAGAAGATAGTTGTGCTTTCAAAGATCCTATGGATAAAAAATTAGAAGGTTTGCTTAAAAAGATGTTTGTTCAGCAAGGTTACCTTCTACAACCAATTTCATGCATTGTCCCTGTCACTACAGCCGCGTGTTTCTGGTTCGATGAGCTAGAAAAGGCGATCATTAATAATTCTTCTTCTTATGAGGAGATTATGGACAGAATTCGTGCTAAAATCTTGGTCAGCGGATGCGTCTTCCAAGAACAAATTGCTTAACATTCCTTTCAAGGGGAAAACGCTGTTTGGCCCTGACTTGAAAGAGATTATCTCTGATATCACTGGGGGCAAGGGCCACGCCCTTCCTCAGGATAGGTCTTTCAAGGCCAAAAATAAACCTAATTTTCGTCCCTTTCGCAGAAACGGACCAGCCCCAAGTGCTACGTCCTCTAAGCAGGAGGGTAACACTTCTCAAGCCAAACCAGCCTGGAGACCAATGCAAGGCTGGAACAAAGGAAAGCAGGCCAAGAAACCTGCTACCAAGACAGCATGAGATGTTGGCCCCCGATCCGGGACCGGATCTGGTGGGGGGCAGACTCTCTCTCTTCGCTCAGGCTTGGGCAAGAGATGTTCTGGATCCTTGGGCGCTAGAAATAGTCTCCCAAGGTTATCTTCTGGAATTCAAGGGGCTTCCCCCAAGGGGGAGGTTCCACAGGTCTCAATTGTCTTCAGACCACATAAAAAAACAGGCATTCTTGCATTGTGTAGAAGACCTGTTAAAAATGGGAGTGATTCATCCTGTTTCCTTAGGAGAACAAGGGATGGGGTTCTACTCCAATCTGTTCGTAGTTCCCAAAAAAGAGGGAACGTTCAGACCAATCTTAGATCTCAAGATCCTAAACAAGTTTCTCAAGGTTCCATCGTTCAAAATGGAAACCATTCGAACAATTCTTCCTTCCATCCAGGAAGGTCAATTCATGACCACGGTGGATTTAAAGGATGCGTATCTACATATTCCTATCCACAAGGAACATCATCGGTTCCTAAGGTTCGCATTCCTGGACAAGCATTACCAGTTTGTGGCACTTCCGTTCGGATTAGCCACTGCTCCAAGGATTTTCACAAAGGTACTAGGGTCCCTTCTAGCGGTGCTAAGACCAAGGGGCATTGCAGTAGTACCTTACTTGGACGACATTCTGATTCAAGCGTCGTCCCTTCCTCAAGCAAAGGCTCACACGGACATTGTCCTGGCCTTTCTCAGATCTCACGGATGGAAAGTGAACGTAGAAAAGAGTTCTCTATCTCCGTCAACAAGGGTTCCCTTCTTGGGAACAATAATAGACTCCTTAGAAATGAGGATTTTTCTGACAGAGGCCAGAAAAACAAAACTTCTGAACTCTTGTCAAATACTTCATTCTGTTCCTCTTCCTTCCATAGCGCAGTGCATGGAAGTAATAGGTTTGATGGTAGCGGCAATGGACATAGTTCCTTTTGCGCGCATTCATCTAAGACCATTACATCTGTGCATGCTCAGTCAGTGGAATGGGGACTATACAGACTTGTCTCCGACGATACAAGTAAATCAGAGGACCAGAGATTCACTCCGTTGGTGGCTGTCCCTGGACAACCTGTCACAGGGGATGAGCTTCCGCAGACCAGAGTGGGTCATTGTCACGACCGATGCCAGTCTGGTGGGCTGGGGCGCGGTCTGGGGACCCCTGAAATCTCAGGGTCTTTGGTCTCGGGAAGAATCTCTTCTACCGATAAATATTCTGGAACTGAGAGCGATATTCAATGCTCTCAAGGCTTGGCCTCAGCTAGCAAAGGCCAAGTTCATACGGTTTCAATCAGACAACATGACAACTGTTGCGTACATCAACCATCAGGGGGGAACAAGGAGTTCCCTGGCGATGGAAGAAGTGACCAAAATCATTCAATGGGCGGAGACTCACTCCTGCCACTTGTCTGCAATCCACATCCCAGGAGTGGAAAATTGGGAAGCGGATTTTCTGAGTCGTCAGACATTTCATCCGGGGGAGTGGGAACTCCATCCGGAAATCTTTGCCCAAATTTCTCAACTGTGGGGCATTCCAGACATGGATCTGATGGCCTCTCGTCAGAACTTCAAGGTTCCTTGCTACGGGTCCAGATCCAGGGATCCCAAGGCGACTCTAGTAGATGCACTAGTAGCACCTTGGACCTTCAAACTAGCTTATGTATTCCCGTCGTTTCCTCTCATCCCCAGGCTGGTAGCTAGGATCAATCAGGAGAGGGCATCGGTGATCTTGATAGCTCCTGCGTGGCCACGCAGGACTTGGTATGCAGACCTGGTGAATATGTCATCGGCTCCACCATGGAAGCTACCTTTGAGACGAGACCTTCTTGTTCAAGGTCCGTTCGAACATCCGAATCTGGTCTCACTCCAACTGACTGCTTGGAGATTGAACGCTTGATCTTATCAAAGCGAGGATTCTCAGATTCTGTCATTGATACTCTTGTCCAGGCCAGAAAGCCTGTAACTAGAAAAATTTACCACAAAATATGGAAAAAATATATCTGTTGGTGTGAATCTAAAGGATTCCCTTGGGACAAGGTAAAAATTCCTGAGATTCTATCCTTTCTTCAAGAAGGTTTGGAGAAAGGATTATCTGCAAGTTCCTTGAAGGGACAGATTTCTGCCTTGTCTGTGTTACTTCACAAAAAGCTGGCAGCTGTGCCAGATGTTCAAGCCTTTTGTTCAGGCTCTGGTTAGAATCAAGCCTGTTTACAAACCTTTGACTCCTCCTTGGAGTCTCAATTTAGTTCTTTCAGTTCTTCAGGGGGTTCCGTTTGAACCCTTACATTCCGTTGATATTAAGTTATTATCTTGGAAAGTTTTGTTTTTGGTTGCAATTTCTTCTGCTAGAAGAGTTTCAGAATTATCTGCTCTGCAGTGTTCTCCTCCTTATCTGGTGTTCCATGCAGATAAGGTTGTTTTACGTACTAAACCTGGTTTTCTTCCGAAAGTTGTTTCTAACAAAAACATTAACCAGGAGATAGTCGTGCCTTCTTTGTGTCCGAATCCAGTTTCAAAGAAGGAACGTTTGTTGCACAATTTGGATGTTGTTCGTGCTCTAAAATTCTATTTAGATGCTACAAAGGATTTTAGACAAACATCTTCCTTGTTTGTTGTTTATTCTGGTAAAAGGAGAGGTCAAAAAGCAACTTCTACCTCTCTCTCTTTTTGGATTAAAAGCATCATCAGATTGGCTTACGAGACTGCCGGACGGCAGCCTCCTGACAGAATCACAGCTCATTCCACTAGGGCTGTGGCTTCCACATGGGCCTTCAAGAACGAGGCTTCTGTTGATCAGATATGTAAGGCAGCGACTTGGTCTTCACTGCACACTTTTACTAAATTTTACAAGTTTGATACTTTTGCTTCTTCTGAGGCTATTTTTGGGAGAAAGGTTTTGCAAGCCGTGGTGCCTTCCATCTAGGTGACCTGATTTGCTCCCTCCCTTCATCCGTGTCCTAAAGCTTTGGTATTGGTTCCCACAAGTAAGGATGACGCCGTGGACCGGACACACCTATGTTGGAGAAAACAGAATTTATGTTTACCTGATAAATTACTTTCTCCAACGGTGTGTCCGGTCCACGGCCCGCCCTGGTTTTTTAATCAGGTCTGATAATTTATTTTCTTTAACTACAGTCACCACGGTATCATATGGTTTCTCCTATGCAAATATTCCTCCTTTACGTCGGTCGAATGACTGGGGAAGGCGGAGCCTAGGAGGGATCATGTGACCAGCTTTGCTGGGCTCTTTGCCATTTCCTGTTGGGGAAGAGAATATCCCACAAGTAAGGATGACGCCGTGGACCGGACACACCGTTGGAGAAAGTAATTTATCAGGTAAACATAAATTCTGTTTTTTCATTGCTTCTGGTTGCTAGAAGCTTGTTCTTTGGCATTTTTTCCCATTCCTGAAACTGTCATTTAAGGAATTTGATCAATTTTGCTTTATATATATGTTGTTTTTTCTCTTACATATTGCAAGATGTCTCACGTTGCATCTGAGTCAGAAGATACTACAGGAAAATCGCTGTCTAGTGCTGGATCTACCAAAGCTAAGTGTATCTGCTGTAAACTTTTGGTAGCTATTCCTCCAGCTGTTGTTTGTATTGATTGTCATGACAAACTTGTTAAAGCAGATAATATTTCCTTTAGTAAAGTACCATTGCCTGTTGCAGTTCCTTCAACATCTAAGGTGCAGAATGTTCCTGATAATATAAGAGATTTTGTTTCTGAATCCATAAAGAAGGCTATGTCTGTTATTTCTCCTTCTAGTAAACGTAAAAAATCTTTTAAAACTTCTCTCCCTACAGATGAATTTTTAAATGAACATCATCATTCTGATTCTGATGACTCTTCTGGTTCAGAGGATTCTGTCTCAGAGGTTGATGCTGATAAATCTTCATATTTATTTAAAATGGAATTTATTCGTTCTTTACTTAAAGAAGTACTAATTGCTTTAGAAATAGAGGATTCTGGTCCTCTTGATACTAATTCTAAACGTTTGGATAAGGTATTTAAAGCTCCTGTGGTTATTCCAGAAGTTTTTCCTGTTCCTAATGCTATTTCTGCAGTAATTTCCAAAGAATGGGATAAATTGGGTAATTCATTTACTCCTTCTAAACGTTTTAAGCGATTATATCCGGTGCCGTCTGACAGATTAGAATTTTGGGACAAAATCACTAAAGTTGATGGGGCTATTTCTACCCTTGCTAAACGTACTACTATTCCTACGTCAGATGGTACTTCGTTTAAGGATCCTTTAGATAGGAAAATTGAATCCTTTCTAAGAAAAGCTTATCTGTGTTCAGGTAATCTTCTTAGACCTGCTATATCTTTGGCTGATGTTGCTGCAGCTTCAACTTTTTGGTTGGAGACTTTAGCACAACAAGTAACAGATCATGATTCTCATGATATTATTATTCTTCTACAGCATGCTAATAATTTTATCTGTGATGCCATTTTTTATATTATCAGAGTTGATGTCAGGTTTATGTCTCTAGCTATTTTAGCTAGAAGAGCTTTATGGCTTAAAACTTGGAATGCTGATATGGCTTCTAAATCAACTTTACTTTCCATTTCTTTCCAGGGTAACAAATTATTTGGTTCTCAGTTGGATTCCATTATTTCAACTGTTACTGGTGGGAAAGGAACTTTTTTACCACAGGATAAAAAATCTAAAGGTAAAAGCAGGGCTAATAATCGTTTTCGTTCCTTTCGTTTCAACAAAGAACAAAAGCCTGATCCTTCATCCTCAGGAGCAGTTTCAGTTTGGAAACCATCTCCAGTCTGGAATAAATCCAAGCCAGCTAGAAAGGCAAAGCCTGCTTCTAAGTCCACATGAAGGTGCGGCCCTCATTCCAGCTCAGCTGGTAGGGGGCAGGTTACGTTTTTTCAAGGAAATTTGGATCAATTCTGTTCACAATCTTTGGATTCAGAGCATTGTTTCAGAAGGGTACAGAATTGGTTTCAAGATGAGACCTCCTGCAAAGAGATTTTTTCTTTCCCGTGTCCCAGTAAATCCAGTAAAAGCTCAAGCATTTCTGAAATGTGTTTCAGATCTAGAGTTGACTGGAGTAATTATGCCAGTTCCAGTTCCGGAACAGGGGATGGGGTTTTATTCAAATCTCTTCATTGTACCAAAGAAGGAGAATTCTTTCAGACCAGTTCTGGATCTAAAAATATTGAATCGTTATGTAAGAATACCAACGTTCAAGATGGTAACTGTAAGGACTATCTTGCCTTTTGTTCAGCAAGGGAGTTATATGTCCACAATAGATTTACAGGATGCATATCTGCATATTCCGATTCATCCAGATCATTATCAGTTCCTGAGATTCTCTTTTCTGGACAAGCATTACCAGTTTGTGGCTCTGCCGTTTGGCCTAGCTACAGCTCCAAGAATTTTTACAAAGGTTCTCTGTGCCCTTCCGTCTGTAATCAGAGAACAGGGTATTGTGGTATTTCCTTATTTGGACGATATCTTGGTACTTGCTCAGTCTTTACATTTAGCAGAATCTCATACGAATCGACTTGTGTTGTTTCTTCAAGATCATGGTTGGAGGATCAATTTACCAAAAAGTTCTTTGATTCCTCAGACAAGGGTAACCTTTCTGGGTTTCCAGATGGATTCAGTGTCCATGACTCTGTCTTTAACAGACAAGAGACGTCTAAAATTGATTGCAGCTTGTCGAAACCTTCAGTCACAATCATTCCCTTCGGTAGCCTTTTGCATGGAAATTCTAGGTCTTATGACTGCTGCATCGGACGCGATCCCCTTTGCTCGTTTTCACATGCGACCTCTTCAGCTCTGTATGCTGAATCAATGGTGCAAGGATTACACGAAGATATCTCAATTAATATCTTTAAAACCGATTGTTCGACACTCTCTAACATGGTGGACAGATCACCATCGTTTAATTCAGGGGGCTTCTTTTGTGCTTCCGACCTGGACTGTAATTTCAACAGATGCAAGTCTCACAGGTTGGGGAGCTGTGTGGGGATCTCTGACGGCACAAGGAGTTTGGGAATCTCAGGAGGTGAGATTACCGATCAATATTTTGGAACTCCGTGCAATTTTCAGAGCTCTTCAGTTTTGGCCTCTTCTGAAGAGAGAATCGTTCATTTGTTTTCAGACAGACAATGTCACAACTGTGGCATACATCAATCATCAAGGAGGGACTCACAGTCCTCTGGCTATGAAAGAAGTATCTCGAATTTTGGTTTGGGCGGAATCCAGCTCCTGTCTAATCTCTGCGGTTCATATCCCAGGTGTAGACAATTGGGAAGCGGATTATCTCAGTCGCCAAACGTTGCATCCGGGCGAATGGTCTCTTCACCCAGAGGTATTTCTTCAGATTGTTCAAATGTGGGAACTTCCAGAAATAGATCTGATGGCGTCCCATCTAAACAAGAAACTTCCCAGGTATCTGTCCAGATCCCGGGATCCTCAGGCGGAGGCAGTGGATGCATTATCACTTCCTTGGAAGTATCATCCTGCCTATATCTTTCCGCCTCTAGTTCTTCTTCCAAGAGTAATCTCCAAGATTCTGAAGGAATGCTCGTTTGTTCTGCTGGTAGCTCCGGCATGGCCTCACAGGTTTTGGTATGCGGATCTTGTCCGGATGGCCTCTTGCCAACCGTGGACTCTTCCGTTAAGACCAGACCTTCTGTCACAAGGTCCTTTTTTCCATCAGGATCTGAAATCCTTAAATTTAAAGGTATGGAGATTGAACGCTTGATTCTTGGTCAAAGAGGTTTCTCTGACTCTGTGATTAATACTATGTTACAGGCTCGTAAATCTGTATCTCGAGAGATATATTATAGAGTCTGGAAGACTTATATTTCTTGGTGTCTTTCTCATCATTTTTCTTGGCATTCTTTTAGAATACCGAGAATTTTACAGTTTCTTCAGGATGGTTTAGATAAGGGTTTGTCCACAAGTTCTTTGAAAGGACAAATCTCTGCTCTTTCTGTTCTTTTTCACAGAAAGATTGCTATTCTTCCTGATATTCATTGTTTTGTACAAGCTTTGGTTCGTATAAAACCTGTTATTAAGTCAATTTCTCCTCCTTGGAGTTTGAATTTGGTTCTGGGAGCTCTTCAAGCTCCTCCGTTTGAACCTATGCATTCATTGGACATTAAATTACTTTCTTGGAAAGTTTTGTTCCTTTTGGCCATCTCTTCTGCCAGAAGAGTTTCTGAATTATCTGCTCTTTCTTGTGAGTCTCCTTTTCTGATTTTTCATCAGGATAAGGCGGTGTTGCGAACTTCTTTTGAATTTTTACCTAAAGTTGTGAATTCCAACAACATTAGTAGAGAAATTGTGGTTCCTTCATTATGTCCTAATCCTAAGAATTCTAAGGAGAAATCGTTGCATTCTTTGGATGTTGTTAGAGCTTTGAAATATTATGTTGAAGCTACGAAATCTTTCCGTAAGACTTCTAGTTTATTTGTTATCTTTTCCGGTTCTAGAAAAGGCCAGAAAGCTTCTGCCATTTCTTTGGCATCTTGGTTGAAATCTTTAATTCATCTTGCCTATGTTGAGTCGGGTAAAACTCCGCCTCAAAGAATTACAGCTCATTCTACTAGGTCAGTTTCTACTTCCTGGGCGTTTAGGAATGAAGCTTCGGTTGACCAGATTTGCAAAGCAGCAACTTGGTCCTCTTTGCATACTTTTACTAAATTCTACCATTTTGATGTATTTTCTTCTTCTGAAGCAGTTTTTGGTAGAAAAGTACTTCAGGCAGCGGTTTCAGTTTGAATCTTCTGCTTATGTTTTTCGTTAAACTTTATTTTTGGGTGTGGATTATTTTCAGCAGGAATTGGCTGTCTTTATTTTATCCCTCCCTCTCTAGTGACTCTTGTGTGGAAAGATCCACATCTTGGGTAGTCATTATCCCATACGTCACTAGCTCATGGACTCTTGCTAATTACATGAAAGAAAACATAATTTATGTAAGAACTTACCTGATAAATTCATTTCTTTCATATTAGCAAGAGTCCATGAGGCCCGCCCTTTTTTTGTGGTGGTTATGATTTTTGTATAAAGCACAATTGTTCCAATTCCTTATTTTATATGCTTTCGCACTTTTTTATCACCCCACTTCTTGGCTATTCGTTAAACTGAATTGTGGGTGTGGTGAGGGGTGTATTTATAGGCATTTTGAGGTTTGGGAAACTTTGCCCCTCCTGGTAGGAATGTATATCCCATACGTCACTACCTCATGGACTCTTGCTAATATGAAAGAAATGAATTTATCAGGTAAGTTCTTACATAAATTATGTTATTTCCTATGGTCGACCCCAGAAAGGACTTATGGCAGACAGTCCCCAAGGTCGAGGGGGCAGTTTCTACTCTAAACAAACGCACTACTATTCCTATCGAAGATAGTTGTGCTTTCAAAGATCCTATGGATAAAAAATTGGAAGGTTTGCTTAAAAAGATTTTTGTACAGCAAGGCTACCTTCTACAACCAATTTCATGCACTGTTCCTGTCACTATGGCAGCATGGTTCTGGTTCTAGGAACTAGAAAAGTCGCTCAGTATAGAATCTTCATATGAGGAGGTTATGGACAGAGTTCACGCACTTAAATTGGCTAACTCTTTTATTTTAGATGCCGCTTTGCAATTAGCAAAATTAGCGGCGAAAAATTCAGGGTTTGCTATTGTGGCGCGCAGAGCGCTTTGGCTAAAGTCTTGGTCAGCGGATGTGTCATCCAAGACAAAATTACTTAACATTCCTTTCAAAGGTAAAACTTTATTTGGACCTGATTTGAAAGAGATTATTTCAGACTTCACTGGGGGAAAGGGCCACGCCCTTCCACAGGATAGGTCTTTTAAGGCTAAAAATAAGCCTAATTTTCGTCCCTTTCGCAGAAATGGACCAGCCTCTAATTCTGCATCCTCTAAACAAGAGGGTAATGCCTCACAACCCAAACCAGCCTGGAAACCAATGCAAGGCTGGAACAAGGGTAAGCAGGCCAAGATGCCTGCCACTGCTACCAAAACAGCATGAAGGAGTAGCCCCCGATCCGGGACCGGATCTGGTGGGGGGCAGACTCTCTCTCTTTGCTCAGGCTTGGGCAAGAGATGTTCAGGATCCTTGGGCGCTAGAAATAGTTTCTCAAGGTTATCTCCTGGAATTCAAGGAACTACCCCCAAGGGGAAGGTTCCACAAGTCTCACTTATCCTCAAACCAAATAGAGAGACAGGTATTCTTACATTGTGTAGAAGACCTGTTAAAGATGGGAGTGATACACCCAGTTCCAATAAAGGAACAAGGAATGGGATTTTATTCCAATCTGTTTGTAGTTCCCAAAAAAAGAGGGGGAACGTTCAGACCAATTTTGGATTTGAAGATCCTAAACAAATTTCTCAGGGTACCATAGTTCAAAATGGAAACTATTCGAACGATTCTACCCACCATCCAGGAAAGTCAATTTATGACTACCGTGGATCTAAAGGATGCGTACCTACATATCCCTATCCACAAGGAACATCATCAGTTCCTAAGGTTCGCTTTTCTGGACAAACATTACCAGTTTGTGGCTCTTCCATTCGGATTAGCCACTGCTCCAAGGATTTTCACAAAGGTGCTAGGGTCCCTTCTAGCGGTTCTAAGACCAAGGGGCATTGCAGTAGTACCTTACTTGGACGACATTCTAATACAAGCGTCGTCCCTGTCAAAGGCAAAGGCTCATACGGACATTGTTCTAGCCTTTCTCACATCTCACGGATGGAAGGTGAATAAAGAAAAGACTTCTCTGTCCCCGTCAACAAGAGTTCCCTTCTTGGGAACAATAATAGATTCCTTAGAAATGAGGATTTTTCTGACAGAGGTCAGAAAATCAAAACTTCTAAGCTCTTGTCAAGTGCTTCATTCTGTTCCTCGTCCTTCCATAGCGCAGTGCATGGAAGTAATAGGATTGATGGTTGCAACAATGGACATAGTTCCTTTTGCACGAATTCATCTAAGACCATTACAACTGTGCATGCTCAAACAGTGGAATGGGGATTATACAGACTTGTCTCCAATGATTCAAGTAGATCAAAAGACCAGAGATTCACTCCGTTGGTGGCTGACCCTGGACCATCTGTCCCAGGGAATGAGCTTCCGCAGGCCAGAGTGGGTCATTGTCACGACCGACGCCAGTCTAGTGGGCTGGGGTGCGGTCTGGGAATCCCTGAAAGCTCAGGGTCTATGGTCTCGGGAAGAGTCTCTTCTCCCGATAAACATTCTGGAACTGAGAGCGATATTCAATGCTCTCAGAGCTTGGCCTCAACTAGCAAAGGCCAAATTCATAAGGTTCCAATCAGACAACATGACGACTGTTGCTTATATCAATCATCAAGGGGGAACAAAGAGTTCCCTGGCGATGAAAGAAGTGACCAAAATAATTCAATGGGCGGAGGATCACTCCTGCCACTTGTCTGCGATCCACATCCCAGGAGTGGAAAATTGGGATGCGGATTTTCTGAGTCGTCAGACATTTCATCCGGGGGAGTGGGAACTCCATCCGGAAATCTTTGCCCAAATAACTTAATTATGGGGCATTCCAGACATGGATCTGATGGCGTCTCGTCAGAACTTGAAGGTTCCTTGCTACGGGTCCAGATCCAGGGATCCCAGGGCGACCCTAGTAGATGCACTAGTAGCACCTTGGACTTTCAACCTAGCTTACGTATTCCCACCGTTTCCTCTCATTCCCAGGCTGGTAGCCAGGATCAATCAGGAGAGGGCCTCGGTGATCTTGATAGCTCCTGCGTGGCCACGCAGGACTTGGTATGCAGACCTGGTGAATATGTCATCGGCTCCACCATGAAAGCTACCTTTGAGACAGGACCTTCTTGTTCAAGGTCCATTCGAACACCCAAATCTGGTCTCCCTCCAACTGACGGCTTGGAGATTGAACGCTTGTTTCTATCAAAGCGTGGGTTTTCAGATTCGGTGATACTCTGGTTCAGGCCAGAAAACCTTTAACTAGAAAAATTTACCATAAAATATGGAAAAAATATATCTGTTGGTGTGAATCCAAAGGATTCCCATGGAATAAGATAAAAATTCCTAAGATTCTCTCCTTTCTTCAAGAAGGTTTGGAGAAAGGATTATCTGCAAGTTCTCTAAAGGGACAGATCTCTGCTTTATCTGTCTTACTACACAAAAGACTGGCAGCTGTGCCAGATGTTCAAGCATTTGTTCAGGCTCTGGTTAGGATCAAGCCTGTTTACAGACCTTTGACTCCTCCCTGGAGTCTAATTCTAGTTCTTTCAGTTCTTCAAGGGGTTCCGTTTGAACCCTTACATTCCATAGATATTAAGTTACTATCTTGGAAAGTTCTGTTTTTGGTTGCAATTTCTTCTGCTAGAAGAGTTTCAGAGTTATCTGCTCTGCAGCGTTCTCCTCCTTATCTGGTGTTCCATGCAGATAAGGTGGTTTTGCGTACTAAGCCTGGTTTTCTTCCTAAAGTTGTTTCTAACAAAAATATTAACCAGGAGATAGTTGTACCTTCTTTGTGTCCGAATCCAGTTTCAAAGAAGGAACGTTTGTTACACAATTTGGACGTTGTCCGTGCTCTAAAGTTCTATTTAGAGGCTACTAAAGATTTCAGACAAACATCTTCCTTGTTTGTTGTTTATTCTGGTAAAAGGAGAGGTCAAAAAGCGACTTCTACCTCTCTTTCCTTTTGGCTTAAAAGCATTATCCGTTTGGCTTATGAGACTGCCGGACGGCAGCCTCCTGAAAGAATCACAGCTCACTCCACTAGGGCTGTGGCTTCCACATGGGCCTTCAAGAACGAGGCTTCTGTTGACTAGATATGTAAGGCAGCGACTTGGTCTTCACTGCACACTTTTGCCAAATTTTACAAATTTGATACTTTTGCTTCTTCGGAGGCTATTTTTGGGAGAAAGGTTTTGCAAGCTGTGGTGCCTTCCGTTTAGGTGACCTGATTTGCTCCCTCCCTTCATCCGTGTCCTAAAGCTTTGGTATTGGTTCCCACAAGTAAGGATGACGCCGTGGACCGGACACACCAATGTTGGAGAAAACAGAATTTATGCTTACCTGATAAATTACTTTCTCCAACGATGTGTCCGGTCCACGGCCCGCCCTGGTTTTTTAATCAGGTCTGATGAATTATTTTCTCTAACTACAGTCACCACGGTATCATATGGTTTCTCCTATATATATTTCCTCCTGTCCGTCGGTCGAATGACTGGGGTGGGCGGAGCCTAGGAGGGATCATGTGACCAGCTTTGCTGGGACTCTTTGCCATTTCCTGTTGGGGAAGAGAATATCCCACAAGTAAAGATGACGCCGTGGACCGGACACACCGTTGGAGAAAGTAATTTATCAGGTAAGCATAAATTCTGTTTTTGATCGCTAGTTTCCAGTTGATATGGGTAAATCAATGTAATATATTATTTCTGCAAAATGTAATTATTCCTTCTTTATAGTTATGTAAATTGATATAAATGTCTGAAATTTTTGAAGTATAACAATTCCCTTTTTTATTACAGCTTGAAGGAAGAATTGAGGACCTTTTTAAAGAACTTAAAGCGTCAAAAGATAAGCTCACGGCACAAGATGCAGCAGCCAAAAATGCAATTCAACAGCTGCATAAAGAGATGGCCTTTCGAACAGACCAGGTATTGTGTTTTTCTAAAAGCATTTTTTCTTTGTGTTAATTGATCCACTGGATATTTATGTTTGGATAAAAGATTGCAAGACAAGCTCTATCCTCACACTGTACCCAGCACCTGCATTTCATTGCAGTTAGGTGCAGGCCACTGCGGCATGTGCAGCAATGCAATATATTGAATTAGCTTTGGTCAATATATTAGTTTATTGAGCAAAGAAGCTTGGGTGTTTGTGGGTCATATAGTTACAATATATGTGTTAATTATGTAAACTTAAACCTAATTATGTAATTGTCATGTAGATCTCATCATAAGAGGCAGAGAAAGTCTTCTGGTCCAAATAAGTCCCAATCTGAGAATGAAAACAAGCAGTTAATTACTAAATACAGTGTAAGATCAGAAGTTAGGTCCAATTCTCACTGTACAATGATTATGGAACAGTGTTCACAAATGGTTTTGTAAAACCCCTTTGCTACAGTGATAGGATCATGTACCTCTGCTTACCACAGCAGTTCCTCTTTCCTATTGTGGGAGGACCTCCATAAGCCACTCTTGTTGGTGTTCTTGAAAACCGAAGATAATCCTTGTTTCTGTAGTTCCTGGCATGTACTTCCACTTGTGTACTGTAGCTATCTCATAAGTGGGTGTAGCAAGGGCTCCTGTTCGATACTAAATGTACAGAAGCTACTGTAAATATAACGGGTAACTGTGTATATATGTGTGTATGTGCCTCTTTGTATATGTGTGTGTATATGTGTATGTGACCACCTTAAACATTCTAATTTATATTGTTTCTTTTTTTTTTTTCTTTCTGGCTCCCACAATTGTTTTCATGCCATCAGTCAAAAAAATCTATACTATAATCTCGCTTGTAACGCATCCATCGGTGTTGCTGCGGTGGATTCTTTCACCACCCTGCCATTTTCGGAATCCACCTGGATGCAGCGTAGGCAAACCTAAAGCCTTAAAAAAACAAACAAAAAAAAAACACACAACCGCCCTCACGAAATAACGAAAAAACACGTAAACCGCCCGCACCAAGTATAATAAAAAACCTAACCTCCCACACAAAGTATTAACAAACACCGAAACCGTCAACCCCCACATTGCAAATTAATAAAGTAATTAACCCCTAATCTGCAAATAACATAATTCAAATATTAACCACTTAACCGCCAAATCCCCACATCGCACCCCTAAACCGCCAAATCCCCACATCGCAATAAACCTAATTAACCTATTAACTCCTTAACCGCCAACCTCCCCACAATGCAAATAATTTAATTACTAAGCCCCCTTACCTTACACCCCCTAAATTAAACCCAATACTAAGTTACACTTAAATAAAACCTAACATTAAATTACAAAAAATAATAAATAAATAAAATTTACAAAAAATAAATTACAGATTTTTTTTTATTTTAAACCTAATCCCTATGAAAATAAAAAAAGCCCCCCCACTAAACTACCAATAGCCCTTAAAAGGGTTTTTTGTAGGGCATTGCCCTAAGTTAAACAGCTCTTTTACATTAAAAAATTACTATAACCCCCCCCAACAGTAAAAAAAAAAAAACCCACCCACCAAACCCCCCAAAATAAAAAAAAAAATAACACTAAAAAAACCTAAACTGCCCATTGCCCCTAAAGGGGCATTTGTATGGGCATTGCCCATTAAATCTCTAATCGTAAAAAAAAAAAAAAAAAAAAAAAAAAAAAAAATCCTAACACTAAGCCCCAAATAGGTACTCACTGTTCCTGAAGTCCGGCGGAGTAGGTCTTCTTCCAGCTAATAGGATTTCAGTAGCTCTAATCCTATTGGCTGATTTCAAAATTTCAGCCAATAGGAATGCAAGGTACCCCAAATTGATTGCAGTACCTTGCATTCCATCTTCAGTGTACAACGGACATCGGATGAAGAGCCTCCCTGCTACCGAGGACAGCTGCCATTGAGGACTGCCGCTGAGGATCCACGCATTGGGAAAGACAGCTCCACACATCCGCTCCGTGCCGCCTTAGTTTCCGGATGAAGATAGAAGATGATGGAGCCGCCTGGAAGAAGACCTTCTCCGCCGGACTTCAGGAACGGTGAGTACCTATTTGGGACTTAGTGTTTAGGATTTTTTTTCTCTTAAGTGTATTCAGTCCACGGATCATCCATTACTTATGGGATATATTCCCTTCCCAACAGGAAGTTGCAAGAGGATCACCCAAGCAGAGCTGCTATATAGCTCCTCCCCTCACATGTCATATCCAGTCATTCTCTTGCAACTGACATAGTAGGAAGGTGTGAGAGGAGTGTGGAATTTTTATACTTAATTATTTCTTCAATCAAAAGTTTGTTATTTTAAATGGCACCGGAGTGTGCTGTTTTTTTTCACTTAGGCAGTATTTAGAAGAAGAATCTGCCTGCGTTTTCTATGATCTTAGCAGAAGTAACTAAGATCCACTGGCTGTTCTCGCACATTCTGAGGAGTGGGGTAACTTCAGAAAGGGAATAGCATGCGGGGTGCCCTGCAGATGAGGTATGTGCAGTAGAATATTTTTCTAAGGAATGGAATTGACTAAGAAAATACTGCTGATACCGATGTAATGTAAGTACAGCCTTAAATGCAGTAGCGACTGGTATCAGGCTGATGAATGTATGTACAATAAGTAATTTTCTAAGGAATGGAATTTGACTAAGAAAATAATGTTAATACTGAAGTAATGTATGAGCCTTAACTGCAGTAGAAGCGACTGGTAGCAGGCTTATTAATAACACTACCTAACTTTTAAAGTGCATGTTTAAAACGTTTACTGGCATGTTATTCGTTTTTTGTGAGGTACTTTGGTGATAAATCTTTTGGGGCATGATTTTCCACATGGCTGTCGTTTATTTCTGCATAGAAACGGTTAACTGAGGTTTCCCACTGTTGTAATATGAGTGGGAGGGGCCTATTTTAGCGCTTTTTTGCGCAGTAAAAATTCAGTTACAGTCTTCCTGCTTCTTCCTCCTTGATCCAGGATGTCTCTAGAGAGCTCAGGGGTCTTCAAAATTCATTTTGAGGGAGGTAATCAGTCACAGCAGACCTGTGACAGTGTGTTTGACTGTGATAAAAACGTTAATTGTTAAATTGATTATACGTTTTTGGGTATTAAGGGGTTAATCATCCATTTGCTAGTGGGTGCAATGCTTTGCTAACTTAATACATTTACTGTGAAAATTTGGTTGCTATAACTGATTTGGTTCATTGTTATTTCAACTGTGACGATTTTTTGTGCTTCTTAAAGGCGCAGTAGCGTTTTTTATATTGCTTGTAAACTTATTTGAAAGGATTTTCCAAGCTTGCTAGTCTCATTGCTAGTCTGTTTAAACATGTCTGACACAGATGAATCTGTTTGTTCACTATGTTTGAAGGCCAATGTGGAGCCCCATAGAAATATGTGTACTAAATGTATTGATGTCACTTTGAATAAAAGTCAATTTTTATCTGTAAAGAAATTATCACCAGACAACGAGGGGGAAGTTATGCCGACTAACTCTCCTCACGTGTCAGTACCTTCGCCTCCCGCTCAGGAGGCGCGTGATATTGTGGCGCCAAGTACATCAGAGAGGCCCATACAAATCACTTTGCAAGACATGGCTGCTGTTATGACAGAGGTATTATCTAAATTGCCAGAATTAAGAGGCAAGCGCGATAGCTCTGGGTTAAGGACAGAGCGCGCTGATGATGTGAGAGCCATGTCCGATACTGCGTCACAATTTGCAGAACATGAGGACGGAGAGCTTCATTCTGTGGGTGACAGAAATCTCTGAATCCGGTCTCCCTGGATCAGATCAAATTTTAAATTTAAGCTTGAGAACCTCCGTGTATTGCTAGGGGAGGTATTAGCGGCTCTGAATGATTGTAACATGGTTGCAATTCCAGAGAAAGTATGTAGGTTGGATAGATACTTTGCGGTACCGGTGTGTACTGACGTTTTTCCTATACCTAAAAGGCTTACAGAAATTATTAGCAAGGAGTGGGATAGACCCGGTGTGCCCTTTTCCCCTCCTCAGATATTTAGAAAAATGTTTCCAATAGACGCCACCACACAAGACTTATGGCAGACGGTCCCTAAGGTGGAGGGAGCAGTTTCTACTTTAGCTAAACGTACCACTATCCCGGTGGAGGATAGTTGTGCTTTTTCGGATCCAATAGATAAAAAATTAGAAGGTTACCTTAAGAAAATGTTTGTTCAACAAGGTTTTATCTTACAGCCCCTTGCATGCATTGCGCCTGTCACTGCTGCTGCGGCATTCTGGTTTGAGTCTCTGGAAGAGGCCATTCGCACAGCTCCATTGGATGAGATTATGGTCAAGCTTAAAGCACTTAAGCTAGCTAATGCATTTGTTTCTGATGCCATTGTACATTTAACCAAATTAACGGCTAAGAACTCCGGATTCGCCATCCAGGCGCGCCGAGCGCTATGGCTTAAATCCTGGTCAGCTGACGTGACTTCTAAATCTAAATTGCTTAATATTCCTTTCAAGGGGCAGACCTTATTCGGGCCCGGCTTGAAAGTAATTATTGCTGACATTACTGGAGGTAAGGGTCATACTCTTCCTCAGGACAGGGCCAAATCAAAGGCCAAACAGTCTAATTTTCGTGCCTTTCGTAACTTCAAGGCAGGAGCAGCATCAACTTCCTCCGCTCCAAAACAGGAAGGAACTGTTGCTCGTTACAGACAGGGCTGGAAAGCTAACCAGCCCTGGAACAAGGGCAAGCAGGCCAGAAAGCCTACTTCTGCCCCTAAGACAGCATGAAGAGAGGGCCCCCTATCCGGAAACGGATCTAGTGGGGGGCAGACTTTCTCTCTTCGCCCAGGCTTGGGCAAGAGATGTCCAGGATCCCTGGGCGTTGGAGATCATATCTCAGGGATATCTTCTGGACTTCAAAGCTTCTCCTCCACAAGGGAGATTTCATCTTTCAAGGTTATCAGCAAACAAAATAAAGAGAGAGGCATTTCTACGCTGTGTACAAGACCTCTTAGTAATGGGGGTGATCCACCCAGTTCCGCGGACTGAACAAGGGCAAGGGTTTTACTCAAATCTGTTTGTGGTTCCCAAGAAAGAGGGAACCTTCAGACCAATCTTGGACCTAAAAATCTTAAACAAATTCCTAAGAGTTCCATCATTCAAAATGGAAACTATTCGAACCATCCTACCCATGATCCAAGAGGGTCAATACATGACCACAGTAGACTTAAAGGATGCCTACCTTCATATACCGATTCACAAAGATCATTATCGGTACCTAAGATTTGCCTTTCTAGACAGGCATTACCAGTTTGTAGCTCTTCCCTTCGGGTTAGCTACGGCCCCGAGAATTTTTACAAAGGTTCTGGGCTCACTTCTAGCGGTGCTAAGACCGCGAGGCATATCGGTGGCTCCGTACCTAGACGACATTCTGATACAAGCGTCAAGTTTTCAAATTGCCAAGTCTCATACAGAGATAGTTCTGGCATTTCTGAGGTCGCATGGGTGGAAGGTGAACGTGGAAAAGAGTTCTCTATCACCACTCACAAGAGTCTCCTTCCTAGGGACTCTGATAGATTCTGTAGAAATGAAAATTTACCTGACGGAGGCCAGGTTATCAAAACTTTTAAATGCTTGCCGTGCCCTTCATTCCATTCCACGCCCGTCAGTAGCTCAGTGCATGGAAGTAATCGGCTTAATGGTAGCGGCAATGGACATAGTACCATTTGCGCGCCTGCATCTCAGACCTCTGCAATTATGCATGCTAAGTCAGTGGAATGGGGATTACTCAGATTTGTCCCCTCTACTAAATCTGGATCAAGAGACCAGAGATTCTCTTCTCTGGTGGCTTTCTCGGGTCCATCTGTCCAAGGGGATGACCTTTCGCAGGCCAGATTGGACAATTGTAACAACAGATGCCAGCCTTCTAGGTTGGGGCGCAGTCTGGAACTCCCTGAAGGCGCAGGGATTATGGACTCAGGAGGAGAAACTCCTCCCAATAAATATTCTGGAGTTGAGAGCAATATTCAATGCTCTTCTAGCTTAGCCTCAGTTAGCAACACTGAGGTTCATCAGATTTCAGTCGGACAACATCACGACTGTGGCCTACATCAACCATCAAGGGGGAACCAGAAGTTCCCTAGCGATGTTGGAAGTCTCAAAGATAATTCGCTGGGCAGAGTCTCACTCTTGCCACCTGTCAGCGATCTACATCCCAGGCGTGGAGAACTGGGAGGCGGATTTTCTAAGTCGCCAGACTTTTCATCCGGGGGAGTGGGAACTTCATCCGGAGGTCTTCGCTCAACTGATTCATCGTTGGGGCAAACCAGAACTGGATCTCATGGCGTCTCGCCAGAACGCCAAGCTTCCTTGTTACGGATCCAGGTCCAGGGACCCGGGAGCGGCGCTGATAGATGCTCTGGCAGCCCCTTGGGTCTTCAACATGGCTTATGTGTTTCCACCATTTCCGATGCTTCCTCGACTGATTGCCAAGATCAAACAGGAGAGAGCATCAGTGATTCTGATAGCGCCTGCGTGGCCACGCAGGACCTGGTATGCAGACCTAGTGGACATGTCGTCATGTCCACCATGGTCTCTGCCTCTGAGGCAGGACCTTCTAATTCAGGGTCCTTTCAACCATCCAAATCTAATTTCTCTGAGGCTGACTGCATGGAGATTGAACGCTTGATCCTATCAAAGCGTGGCTTCTCGGAGTCAGTTATTGATACCTTAATACAGGCACGGAAGCCTGTTACCAGAAAGATTTACCATAAGATATGGCGTAAATATTTATATTGGTGCGAATCCAAGGGTTACTCATGGAGTAAGGTTAGGATTCCTAGGATATTGTCCTTTCTACAAGAGGGTTTAGAAAAGGGCTTATCTGCTAGTTCGTTAAAGGGACAGATTTCTGCTCTGTCTATTCTCTTACACAAACGTCTGGCAGAAGTTCCAGACGTCCAGGCTTTTTGTCAGGCTTTGGCTAGGATTAAGCCTGTGTTTAAGACGGTTGCTCCTCCGTGGAGCTTAAACTTGGTTCTTAAAGTTCTTCAAGGGGTTCCGTTTGAACCCCTTCATTCCATTGATATTAAGCTTTTATCTTGGAAAGTTCTGTTTTTGATGGCTATTTCCTCGGCTCGAAGAGTCTGAGTTATCGGCCTTACATTGTGATTCTCCTTATCTGATTTTCCATTCAGACAAGGTAGTTCTGCGTACTAAACCTGGGTTTTTACCTAAGGTAGTTTCTAACAGGAATATCAATCAGGAGATTGTTGTTCCATCATTTATGTCCTAATCCTTCGTCAAAGAAGGAACGACTTTTGCATAATCTGGACGTAGTCCGTGCCCTGAAGTTCTATTTACAGGCAACTAAAGATTTTCGTCAAACTTCTTCACTGTTTGTCGTGTACTCTGGACAGAGGAGAGGTCAAAAAGCTTCGGCAACCTCTCTCTCCTTTTGGCTTCGTAGCATAATACGTTTAGCCTATGAGACTGCTGGACAGCAGCCCCCTGAAAGAATTACAGCTCATTCCACTAGAGCTGTGGCTTCCACCTGGGCCTTTAAGAATGAGGCCTCTGTTGAACAGATTTGCAAGGCTGCAACTTGGTCTTCGCTTCACACTTTTTCAAAATTTTACAAATTTGACACTTTTGCTTCTTCGGAGGCTGTTTTTGGGAGAAAGGTTCTACAGGCAGTGGTTCCTTCCGTTTAAGTTCCTGCCTTGTCCCTCCCATCATCCGTGTACTTTGGCTTTGGTATTGGTATCCCATAAGTAATGGATGATCCGTGGACTGAATACACTTAACAAGAGAAAACATAATTTATGCTTACCTGATAAATTTATTTCTCTTGTAGTGTATTCAGTCCACGGCCCACCCTGTCTTTTTAAGGCAGATCTAAATTTTAATTAAAACTCCAGTCACCACTGCACCCTATGGTTTCTCCTTTCTTGTCTTGTTTCGGTCGAATGACTGGATATGACATGTGAGGGGAGGAGCTATATAGCAGCTCTGCTTGGGTGATCCTCTTGCAACTTCCTGTTGGGAAGGGAATATATCCCATAAGTAATGGATGATCCGTGGACTGAATACACTACAAGAGAAATAAATTTATCAGGTAAGCATAAATTATGTTTTTTTAATTGTAAGATTAGAGATTTAATGGGCAATGCCCATACAAATGTCCATTTGGGGGCAATTGGTAGTTTAGTTTTTTTTAGTGTTATGTTTTTTTATTTTGGAGGTTTGGTGTTTTACTGTTAGGGGGTAATTGGTAATTTTTGTAAGGAAAAGAGCTGTTTAACTTAGGGCAATGCCCTACAAAAGGCCCTTTTAAGGGCTATTGGTAGTTTAGTATTAGATTGAGGGGGGTTATTTTTATAGGGGTATTAGTTTAGGTTTACAATTTTTATTTTGGATAGCTTTGTTTATTTTTTTTTTGTAATTTTACTTTTTTTTAATTTTTTTTTTACTTTAGCTTGGGGTTTGTATTTTTTAAACACAGACTGCCTTTTGGGCAGGCTTATCACCTAGTGCACAATAAAAATAAAAAGTACAAAAATAGGGTTGTAACTTTCTCTACAATCTCACATTCTATTTGACTCTGGTGAAGGGCCTAACAAGCCCCCCCCATACCAACACCCCCCCCGAATTTGAGCTTTTTAAAAAAAATATTTTTGTTTATCTTATTTTTAGTACTGCCTGCAACTTTTTAAATACCCATTTTTTTAACTTGTATATTGTTCGGACCTTATGCGTTTAGTTTTGGAGTGCAATATCACGCTGATGTTACTAATGCTGTGGCTACTAAGCTGAACCTGAAAAGTGAGCCTCCATATAAACTGTTTCAGCAATGTGTGGAATCGGAACTAACGTATGTTCATATTTTGGGGAAATAGACATGTCTTTATTAACCCACAGCCATAACTTTGTCTATAGTTACACTCCTTTTGATTTGCTGTGTGAGTGTTGAAATATTTTATTGCGTTCATTACTCCCGACCACGTTAGCTTTGGACCAATAGAATCTTAGTTTATGACTGACACATCAAGTCAATCTGACATGAATTAATCATTTCACTCAAGCGGCAACGAACCGTTCTTGTTGCTGCTTAGCTTGGCTTATGACCGTGTTACTGAAGCGACCATGGAGAAATATCTGCAGTTAACCTCGTCAAGTGATGGTAGGCCCAAACTAGCCAAATTAAGAAAATATGATGACAGCTTTATTCAATTTGGTTTTATTGAGAACAGAGACAGGAGACCAAAATGCGTCTTATGTTTTCAGGTGCTAGCTAACAAAGCCATGAAGCCAGCCAAGCTAAAGCGATATTTAATCACAAAGCACAGGGAATATCTGGGCAAAACAAAATACTTTTTCCGTAGAAAGAGCGAGGAATACACCTGCCAGAAAAAACAGATGGTGACCCTGACCAAAACTTCAGAGAAAGCATAGAAGGCTTCGTATTTGGTAGCTCAACGGATTGCTAGAAGTAAAAAGCCACACACAATTGGACAAGAACTCATACTTCCAGCGGCGGTTGAAATCTGTGATGTTATGCTCGGGGAAGAAGCAGCTAATAAGCTGAAAGCAGTACCTCTCTCAAATGACACTGTGAGGAGGAGAATTGAAGGACTCGCGGCTGACATTCAGTCACATCTACTGGATAGATTGCATACCTGTAAGATATGTTATTATTATTATTGGTTATTTGTAGAGCGCCAACAGATTCCGCAGCGCTATAAGCAAGGGGGGAGTACAACAAAACAATTATAGGGATCAAATGGGTAGAGGGCCCTGCCAAGAGTTGCACTGTTGTAGTCAGCTCTTAAGAAGGTGATCTACAAACAGCTGGACTTTTAGGCTTACATGCTAAAGGCGTTCAGGGGATAGCAATGGAGGAGAGGAACTGGTATTAGGAAAGGTTAGCGTAGGTTGTATGCATCCCTGAACAGTAGAGCCTTTAGGGAGCACTTGAAGCTTTTAAAACTAGAAGAGAGTCTTGTGGAGCGAGGCAGAGAGTTCCACAAGATGGGAGCCAGTCTGGAGAAGTCGTGTAAACGGGAGTGTGATGAGGTGACAAGAGAGGAGGAGAGTAGGAGGTCATGAGCAGAGCGAAGGGGACGGGAGGGAGAGTATCTGGAGACAAGGTCTGAGATGTAGGGGGGAGCAGTGCAGTTGAGGGCTTTGTATGTAAGAGTGAGAGTTTTGTGTTTGATCCTAGAGGCAAGAGGAAGCCAGTGAAGGGATTGGCAGAGAGGTGCAGCAGATGAAGAGCGACGTGTAAGGAAGATGAGTCTGGCAGAGGCATTCATTATGGATTGTAAAGGAGCTAGGCGGCAGGTGGGGAGACCAGAGAGGACAGAGTTGCAGTAATCAAGGCGGGAAAGAATGAGAGAGTGGATTAAAATCTTAGTTGTGTCTTGTGTAAGGAAGTGTCTAATTTTACAGATGTTTTAAGGTGGAAGCGGCAGGCTTTAGCCAAGGACTGAATGTGAGGAGTGAAGGAAAGATCTGAGTCAAATGTGACCCCGAGACATCGGGTATGCGGGGTAGGGGTAATGATGGAGTTGTCGACAGTTATAGAGATATTGGGGGTGGAGATTTTGGAAGAAGGGGGAAATGAGGAGCTCAGTTTTGGAGAGATTTAGCTTGAGGTAGTGAGAGGACATCCAGGAAGAGATGTGAGAAAGACAGTTAGTGACACGGGTTAGCAAGGAAGGAGATAGGTCTGGTGCAGAGAAGTAGATTTGGGTGTCATCGGCATACAAATGATATTGGAAACCGTGGGACTTAATTAGGGAACCTAGTGATGACGTATAGATTGAGAAGAGAAGGGGACCGAGGACAGAGCCTTGCGGTACTCCGACAGAAAGTGGTGACGGGGCAGAGGAGGCCCCAGAGAAGGCTACACTGAAGGTACGGTTTGATAGGTAGGAAGAGAGCCACGAAAGGGCTGTGTCACAGATGCCGAAGGATTGGAGGGTTTGGAGCAAAAGAGGGTGGTCGACAGTGTCAAAGGCTGCAGACAGATCAAGGAGGATAAGCAGAGAGAAGTGGCCTTTTGATTTAGCTGTAAGTAGGTCGTTGGTGACCTTAACAATAGCTGTCTCTGTGGAGTGATAGGGACGATAGGGTCGGTATATGACTGCAACACGTACAGAGAGAGGGGAGAATAATCGAATCATGTGGGTTTCGAATGAGGGAAAAGTGAGGGAAGAGAGAGGATGTATTTGTTGAAAGGTGCAACAAGAGGAAAGTAAAATACCTACACCACCTCCTTGTCTATTACCAGACCTAGGAGTGTGGCTGAAGTGGAGACCCCCATGTGACAGAGCATCAGTGGATGCTGTGTCTAGGGGAGAGAGCCAGGTTTCTGTTAGGGCCAAAAGGTTGAGGGAGCGGGAGATAAAGAGGTCATGTATAGAAGTGAGCTTGTTGCAAACAGAGCGAGAGTTCCAGAGTGCACAAGTGAAAGGGGTTGTGGCTTTAGATGCAAGAGGAATGTGAGTGAGGTGTGCAGTGTTTTGTTTTCTGAGTCTATGGGATGGTACACATGGATGTGCATGGCTTGTCAGTGGTTGGGGACCACGATTAGGGGAGATGTCACCAGCAGTAAGTAGAAGCAAGAGGGAGAGTGACATGAGATGAGATACAGATTTGCAGTAGTGAGACTGCTTTTGAGATGAGCTGCAGGGGAGAGAGAGAGTGTTTAGGAATAGGTAAAGTTCATGAGTTCAAAAGTAAGGTGATTTTAAGAGAGATGGGCTAATGAACAGTGCAGGTGGAGAGGGAGAAGGAGTAATTGAATAGTGTAGTTTGTTATAGAGACAGAGGGTAGCAAAAAGGAATATGAATATATTGAGCATTTTTACAGAGTTGGGAACCAGTTAAAAACATAAGACACAGAATTACTGTAACAATTGCATAAGGGAACAAAAGGTATATGAAACATAATATTACAAAAGTACTGTGTATTCTATAGGGTTAATGGAATGGAAGGATGTGCTTATCAGTGTTTGCACTTGTCATTTCAGGAGAGTGAAAGTTGTGTGGGAGGCTATCTATAAATGAGGGAAGCTGTTTTCCAGAAGGCTACCTGTAGTAAGTTAGAGGGCAATTGAAGCAGTTGAGTGTAAAAGTCTGTGTATTTTCTCTGAGTTCTGAGAAAGGATGTGTTTGAAATCAAGCTGAAGGAGAGAGCAAAAGTGTGTTAAATGGGTGGGAGGGTACATTTATGGACATTTTAAACCTAAGGGTCAATCACGCAGAAACCAAAAAAAAAGACATAAAAAAACAAAATATTACAGAGATAAGACTGAGACATTCAAGGGGTGAAATAAAACCATAAACAAATAGACAGATAAAAGGACAAGAGCTGCTAAAACTAACTTAACATAATGGCAGACAAAGTTGATAAAATGTGCAATGAGCTAGAGGTATGCAAATTATGACTAGCACAGCCTGTAATATATACATTTAAAATAGAAAAGAAACAAAAGGAATTATCACTAAGTATACAAACACATACAATAAAACAACTAGTAGGTAAAATATAATGAAGCTGTTTTCCAGAAGGCTACCTGTAGTAAGTTAGAGGGCAATTGAAGCAGTTGAGTGTAAAAGTCTGTGTATTTTCTCTGAGTTCTGAGAAAGGATGTGTTTGAAATCAAGCTGTAGTAAGTTAGAGGGCAATTGAAGCAGTTGAGTGTAAAAGTCTGTGTATTTTCTCTGTTCTATTCAGTTGGACGAATCTACAGACATTGCTGGTGCGGCTCAGTTGATCGTTTTGGTTCGCTATCCATGGGAAGGGAAGGAAAATTTTGGAGGGCTTTCTGTTTTGCAAAGAGGTGCCTGGGAGGACAACGGGTGAAGAAATATTCAGATTCTTGGATGCTTTCATGACTGAAACGGGACTTAGCTGTGAAATATGTGTGGCTGTTTGTACGGATGGTGCGGCAGCGATGAAGGGCCGAAAAAGTGGGGGTTGCGTGGATAAAGGCTGTCAACACAAAGGTTATGGCTACGCACTGTATGCTGCATCGACCAGCGCTAGCATTAAAAGACATGGAACCAAACCTTCACATTGTTTTAAACACGGCTGTGGCGGCAGTTAATTTTGTGAAGTCAAGGGCACTGCAGACTCGTTTTGTTTGGACAACTTTGTAGGGAGATAGAGGCTGGGCATGACACACTGCTGTATCACTGTGAAGTGCGATGGCTTTCTCGTGGTAAAGTTTTTTGCAGCGGGTGTTCGAGCTACGTAGTGAGATGGCGGAATTTATGAGTGAGCACAAACCCGATTTTGCAGAGTTTTTTTCCGATCCAGATTTTGTAGCCAAATTGGCATATCTTGCCAACATATTCAACTTGCTCAACAGTCTCAACCTCTCAATCCAAGGAGGCTATGCATATATTCTGGAAAGTCCGCGACAAAATCACCGCCTTCATGAAGAAAACGGAGCTATGGAGAAAAAGGATATGAGACGGAGTAATGTTTCCCCAAATGACAGAATTTCTTCACAAAAATAACATATTCTGTGGATATAGTGAGCGAGGTAGCCATCTCTCACCTCATTGCACTAAGCAAGCACTTCAACTCTTACTTCTCCGATGTGAACACCGATTCCTGGGACTGGGTGCGGGATCCCTTTGCCCCAAGTGCAACAAGTGGCCTTACTGGTAAGGCATAAGAGGAGCTTTTAGACTTATCCTCTGATAGGACATTGGAGGCCCTATTCCAGCTGGTGTCTTTTGCTGATTTCTGGCCTTCTCACATGAGTATCCTGAACTCACTGCTGAGGCAATGAGAATATTGCTACACTTTCCTACCACATACCTCTGTGAGTCATCATTCTCAACTTTGACTGCAATGAAGACTAAGTACAGAGCTCGCTTGCATGTGGAGAACGATCTGAGAGTCTGCTTGTCATCCATCCCTCCACGAATGGATAAACTGTGTAGTGAGAGACAGGTTCACCCATCTCATTAAGGATGAGCTCATCAAGAGTTATTGTGAACTGTGTGAGATAAGAATTTGATGTATAGCTCTATGTACAAAATGTTATCAAAGTAATATGTTTAATTACTATGATATTTTCTGTAACTGTCTCTTGAAAACTTCAATTAGTTTATTATTTTAACGTTAAACTCATCTTTACACTGGTAATTTTAAATGCCAGACTTGCTACTGTTGATTTTATGAAAGTTGTTGATAAAAAATGGCTTAAAGTGAATGTAAATTTTGATGCTAAAGTGCCCGTTTTTAAAAAAAATTTGATTAAAAACAGGGGCACTTTAATTCATCAAAATTTACATTTCACTCCTGTTGTGAAAAAAAACTTGGCTTTTAATCTTCACAGCAGCTCCAGCTTCCTCCAGTCGTCGCAAGCCATTTCTGATGTCAGAAATGATGGATAGGTCATCCTCCAATCACACCTTCCCCCCCGGGGAATCAGTGTCTGATTCAACGCCCTGATTGGAGGAAGCCGGATTCCTCATTTTAGACCCAGGAAGAGGCTTTGCAACGGGTGGAGGAAGCTGGAGCTGCTGTGAAGATTAAAAGGTAAGGTATTTTTTTTTTCACAACAAGAGTGAAATGTAAATTTTGATGAATTAAAGTGCCCCTGTTTTTAATTGAATTTTTAAAAACCGGGCACTTTGGCATCAAAATTTACATTCACTTTAAAGTAAATGCTGTCAAGTTGAGTCCAAATGCACTTTGAATAAAATTAATTTGAAGACTGTAAGTGATATTAACCTGATTGAGATTGAAATGTGTTTCTGTTTATCACAGTAAAACAGGTCTGAATTATTTAGGTTGAAATGTTTAAGAATTAAAATAGTCCCAATGGCAACTAAGACTATACATTGTTATAAGCATATGCTTACTTAGTAATAATATTCAAGGGGGTCCTTGGAAAATGTCTCCCCTGTAAAGGGTCCCTGGCGCAAAAAAGTTTGAGAACCCCTGATCTAGAAGATTAGTGGTAAAAAGAGTAGATTACTGTATTGATTACATGAACAAAAAAAATCTGACTACAATATGACATTTTGACTATATTTTATACATTATTATTTTTTTTATAGTACGGTTTTCATTTGTCAGTGCCTTATCCGTACAAAATCCGTATGATCTTAAATAATGGATGTAACAAGTGGTCCAGGTTGTTTAAAGGCTCTTTATTGCAGGCAAACAAAAAATGTGAGGAAGCCAGGCAAGAAAAAGAAGCCATGGTGATGAAGTATGTTCGGGGAGAAAAGGAATCGCTCGATCTGCGCAAGGAGAAGGAAGTACTGGAGCGGAAGCTTAGAGAAGCTAACAAAGAGATAGAGAAAAACGGCTCTAGAATCAAAATTCTCACTCAGGAAAAGGGACGGTTGCACCAGTTGTATGAGACAAAGGTGAGTAATCCGTGATTTGTTGTTGTGTATTAATCTCAGTAAGCCTTGAAAATATCAGAACGTGATTGTCTTTTAAAAAAAAAATCTGAAACTTAGATTTGGGGGAAAAAAATATTGGTTTTCAATCCATGTCTGTATTATAAACATTATTGTGTTGCCATCCTCTAGTGGTTTAAACTGACTTCTATTTTATACTTTTGTATTATTTTGTTCTTTCCTGTGTATGCATTTTGTCATCTATCATCCCATATATAAATCGTAATCATATTTATTTGTATTGAAACTTTTTTTTAGTCTGAAACCAGCTTTATTTAAACGAAAGACAAATACATTCCATGTATTTTTTGTTTTTCCTTTTAAACTTCCAACTCTTAATTCAATTTCTCTTCCTTCCTGGAGTGAGTAAAAGGGAAAAAAAGGAAGGAAAACATATATTCATTTCTCCTATTCAATCACAAAATCACCTTTTAAATAGAGCATTTTGTACACATAAGGTAATAAGAAATAGGGAATAATTTGGGTTTGCACATTAAGCTGAAAAGATTTAATAAAACTTCCCCAATTAAAAAAAAAAGAAAAAAAAGTTCAACATCTATTTCTGAACTGGTTAACAAAATCATAATACTCAGTTATCGTCACTTTCATCTTATTTAAAAATGGTATAAAACAAAAGTCCCTTTATAGATTTCCAAACTGTCAAGATTGTATTTCTGCAAAATGTGTACATCTTATACTGTATAAACCTTGCGTCCTGTCCTTTTAAAGAAAAAAAATATCCATTTGTAAATCGATGCATTGTTTCATAATTTTGGATAACCAAAAGAAAATCTATAAACAGAATATATATTGGGACATTTCCAGAGGCAGTGGGGTAAATTAGCAGAGGTAAAACTACATCTAAAGCATAGATTTGATGAATCCTTATTCCAAAATATTATTTTACTTGGCTTTAAATATGATGTAATTTTTAATCTGATATGTGATTCCCGCTATGATGATAGAAGTGTCTATCATGTTACAATCATTTTCCCCTTTTTCAATATTTTCATCACCCTCCTGAGTCAGAAGCTTTTTTTTATATTGAATCTTAAAGTACAATTTTTTTATTTATACTTTACAAACTATGCATTGCAGGGAAGACAATATGCATACAAAATAAATGTTCTAAAATAATTTTGTGAGAAGAATATTAATTATTTTGCAGTCTCTGGATATATCCCGGAAAAAAAACCTCATAAATATTGTTCATCTTCCTTTGGTTGAAATAGGGACAGGTATAATAAACAAGCTCCTGCACATATTAACCAATCACTGTGCAGACTGTAGCGTAGGAGTGACAGGGTTCCACATTACACAAAATTGCCCTCCAGGTAGTGGAAACAATTTTCACAGTTAAATTACAGTAATGAAAATCGGTGCATTAAAAAGCATAATTTTTAAAATTAAAGGGACATTATCTAATCTCATATTACATTTTTAATTATGGAATATAAAATACAATTTCAGAATGAATGCATAATTTATTTTGCCCGATTTTGCTGTAAAATTCCACTGAAAAGTGTGGCTGTTCCAATCCCTTCAGCAATGCTGGCGTGTGTCCTTCATACCATATACCTGAGCCTGTAACATTCTGCACTGATTGGCTAGCTGTGAGCAAAAGCTCATTTACCTCTCTTATTGGCCGCCAGCAAAGAGACCAGGACATGGATTTTAACAAATTTTGTTCTATCCTTAAATTGCTCTTGATTTGTAAAATGTGTAAATGGCGCTAATGCAATGACTTTGTTTTAAAGGGACTTAAATCTAGATGGAAATGCACATGAATGCATTTCAGCTTTAAAAAGAAGCATTTTTCTAAGGCGCATACACATATTAGCAAAATGCGCTAGTAAAAGCCATCGCTATTTCAGTGATTGCTTTTTACCATGCACTGAGCCTATGAGTCCTCATTCAAGTAGCGAGAGCCAGCAGGGGCGTCTGTTTGTCAGAAATAGTACAGTCATTGGCAACATGGTATATGCCCTCTGAGTAAGCGGGGAGTTTGTATATATGGGCCGGCATATGTACATATGCTCTATGCACAGTAAAGACGACATCACTGAAAGACATAAATTCAGCTTGAAGCATTTTTGTAACACGTTTATGGCACAAATGTTTCTATTAAAAACTGAAATACATTAATTTGCATTTCAATGTTGATGTTTGTCATTCTAAATGATTGTAAAATATTTCTTTTGTGATGCAGTGCTTGATTACAGATATAAGCTAAGTTCAAGAGTAGGCTCGGCAGTGCTGGGAGCTAGCTGAGCACATCTGGTGAGCCAATGATGAGGCTTGTGTGTACAGACAACAATCTCCGGCTAGCTCCCAGTCGTGCACTGCTGCTCCTGAGCCAAGAGAGAAGGAAATGTGATTATAGAAGTAAATAGGAAAGCTGTTTAAAATGTAAATGCTCTATCTGAATTATGAGTTAAAATAGATTTAAAGACCGTAAACACCTTGTGATGACAAGACAGGTGTGTTCTGTTCTAAAGTAACTTCAGCCAGTGCTTATGGTTTTTATAACGTTTTTTTACTGCAATTATTTTTATAGCTAAACTCCATCAACCATTTGTCTTATTTGACGGGGCCAATCTGAGCTTTAGTCCACAGACAAATAAGACAATTGTCATAAAGTTAATATACAATGCATTGTTTTGCAGTTGTTATCTGGTAAAGCCAATTAAGGATAGATGTGTAGTAGAGTTAGCCTTGAGAAGTCAGGTGCATTTTACGTTCTCGGAATTAGAAATTGTTCAATTTTCAGAGGTAAATAACATGAAAACAGATCAGAATAAATAATGAGAATGTATTGCTATATATAGTAGATTCAGGAGTAATTTGCAGAAGAGCTTCTTTACAGAAAAGTGATTGATTCATGTAATAACCGTCCACAAGATGTGGTAATGACAAACACTGTGGGGACTTCAAGAATGCCTGGGATAAGCAAAAGGCTGTCCTACAAAGTTTATACTTTCAGGAAATATTGTGCGGACTTGTTGGAGCTATTGTTCTTATGTTTCTATTGCAAAATTGTTTCATTATTCATAACTAAATGTTTTATATAAAATCTCAAGGTGTTTACTGTCCCTTTTACACTATTAGTATTCCATCATGGGTCAAATTTTTAACAGCATCGTTTCGGGCCTAGCTCAAGGGCTGAGCTAGGCCTAAAACGTTGCTGTTGATTATTTGACCCATGATGAAATACTGTACTAATGAAGGTCTTTTTTTCTTGAGGAGCTGGAGGACTTTGTTACTTTTTATATGGCTATTTGAGACTTGGTAAGTCTCCTCCGTGCACTCCTATAACAAGTGCTATCCCCATTTGTGATTTCCTTTCACACTATTGTTAGTGATGTAATACTGCTGCCATCTTGTGGCCATTTAACAGAACTGCTCTGAATCAAGCCTTGGGATTTTAATTTATTTATTTTTAAATCCAACGAGAGAGAATTCTTTCCAAATCATGGTTCTAGGACTTAATAAAACTTACTAGACGATAATTTTCTTTATTGCCTTTAAAAAAAGCATGTCTGCGTGCTATCTGGTGCTGATGCTATTAACTCTTTTAATTCCTAGTAAGATACTCCATTTGTTATTTTGGTTTCACTTCTTGGTAATTCTCCCACTGAAATAAAATAGTTTGAGTACAGTGACATCAAATTTTAAAAAAAGGAAGTGCTGTAATACAATTCAAACATTTTGATTGTTTACCTTTTAATAAAAAAAATATATAGATAAATCCCACAAACACTTTGTGTGTGTCTTAATGCTAAATACAGGTATGTCTCTTCCCTGGAACCAAGCAAAGGGATAGTAAAATCAAAATTAAACTTTCATGATTCAGATGGAGCATTCAATTTTCCAATTTACTATTGTGCATTATGCTCCTTCATCAAATGATTCAAAGAGAATTAAACATATGTGATAAAAGAATAAATTGGAAAACTGATTGAAATTGTATGCACTGTCTGAATCGTGAAAGAAAAGAAAAAAGTGTTTCATGTCCCCTTTAAGGCTATATGTGGTGCCAAATTCCTGTTCAGTACCATCAGTCAGTGTATATACAGGTTTTTAGCAGCTGCAAACAAACAATACCAGCTGTACTTATTTTAGACATGAAAACTATGATATTCGGAGCCTTTAGTTCCACTATGCTGCGTTTACAAG
This sequence comes from Bombina bombina, assembly GCF_027579735.1. Taxonomy (NCBI): domain Eukaryota; kingdom Metazoa; phylum Chordata; class Amphibia; order Anura; family Bombinatoridae; genus Bombina; species Bombina bombina. The sequence goes on from NC_069507.1 coordinate 236,120,149, forward strand.
ACACAGAAGGATTTGTTTATAAAATTTGACTGCGACCTGAAGACTGACAGAAAAGTCACCAATGTAATGTGAGCATGTAACAGTAAAACATTATGAGTGAAGTAAATACTTAATGTGGCTGGAGCTATGTAGTGAGAGTGCACTTCCCTCATTCCCTGAGATTGAATGTTGTCCGTTTTTATTCCTGCATTGGTAAATTTTAGTAAAGTGATCTTCTGCTATCGATATCTCTAATCATCCATCTCTTTTCAACAGATTCTCTTTATAAGGAGATGTACTAAAGAAATTGTAACATTTAAAAATGTTACTCTAGTTAAAAGCTTACCAGAAAATTACTTATAGAGTTTATTTGTTGTATGTAAAGTGACATTTAGCTCTTCAACTGGAATATAATGCACCCCAGTGTTTTTTGTTTTTTTTTCTCTTCTCCATGCAAAAGACTAGGGCTGGCTTTTATAAGTATACACTTCCTGTGATGCAAGTAGTGGAGCGCTTACGCTATATTTTACATTAAATAAAACTGATTTTTCTTTTTTATTCTTTTACTAATTTGAGTCCCCTGAACACTGATGCTTTTGGTAACATTGACTTTCACTATTATAAAATATATAAAATGTCTTCTATAAAACAGTTTGAGTTTGATCTCAGATTTTTCATTTCTTTAGGAAAGTGAAGTCAGTAAACAGAATCGCGATATTGAAAAACTTAAAGAGGAAGTCAACTCCTATGCCATTAAAGTAAAATGGGCGCACAACAAGCTGAAAACTGAGCTAGACTCACACAAGGTTAGTATGAGAATAACTATTATTACACATTACTTTTTCCTGGGTCATGTGACTGCTCAGGACTATCAGTTTTCTGTGGCTCCAGAGCAGTACTTAAGCTATGTGTTTAACCCTTTCGCATGGGGGCATAGAAAGATTCTATATTCACATGTTGTTTTTAGGGAAATTGATTGCAATACTCAGTACATGTCTGGATGTGTTTTTTTTTTTGCTGTACATTAAGTCCTTTTACTTTATGGAAATATGAAGATGTTTAATAATCACTTGCAGGTCTTTTCGCCCTGACGGTAATAGAAATACTAAGATTGTAAAATGTAGCATCAACCTTTATAGCTTTACTTTTAAAGTTATTGAAATTCCTTTGTTTTGTTTAGAAATAGAACAGTTCGGTCTTCACATGATTCATCTAAACATAAAACCTTTCAGCACTGGGCTGCAAGATATAGTTCACTTATGTAAAGCTCTTTGATACAACGTTAAATGCATTTTTGTCTTCATTATTTTGAATGTTTGGTCCATTACAGTTCAATTCTCTTGAGATCACGAGAAACAACACGTATCCATTTGATGTTTTTATGTGTTTTCATTCTCTATAGGAAACCAAAGACAAGCTCCGAGACACCACAACCAAGCTAAATCAAGCAAAAGAAGAAACTGACCAAATAAGAAAAAATTGTCAGGAAATGATTAAAACATATCAAGTATGTGTTGTTTTTTTCCTAATCTCACAAGACGTTTTTTTATTTATCTCCATATAACAATATACAATAGTTTTTTTCCTAATCTCACAAGAGTTTTTTTTTATTTATCTCCATATAACAATATACAATAGTTTTTTTCCTAATCTCACGAGAGGTTTTTTTTATTTATCTCCATATAACAATATACAATAGTTTTTTTCCTAATCTCACGAGAGGTTTTTATTTATATGCATATTACAATATACAGTAGTTTTTTTTCCTAATCTCACAAGAGGTTTTTATTTATATGCATATTACAATATACAATAGTTTTTTTCCTAATCTCAAGAGAGGTTTTTATTTATATGCATATTACAATATACAATAGTTTTTTTCCTAATCTCACAAGAGGATTTTATTTATATGCATATTACAATATACAATAGTTTTTTTCCTAATCTCACAAGAGGTTTTTATTTATATGCATATTACAATTTACAATAGTTTTTTTTCCTAATCTCAAGAGAGGTTTTTATTTATATGCATATTACAATATACAGTAGTTTTTTTTCCTAATCTCATGAGAGGTTTTTTATTTATCTCCATATTACAATATACAATAGTTTTTTTCCTAATCTCACAAGAGGATTTTATTTATATGCATATAACAATATACAATAGTTTTTTTCCTAATCTCACGAGAGGTTTTTATTTATATGCATATAACAATATACAATAGTTTTTTTCCTAATCTCACGAGAGGTTTTTATTTATATGCATATTTTTATTTATCTCCATATTACAATATACAATAGTTTTTTTCCTAATCTCACAAGAGGATTTTATTTATATGCATATTACAATATACAATAGTTTTTTTCCTAATCTCACAAGAGGTTTTTATTTATATGCATATTACAATATACAATAGTTTTTTTCCTAATCTCAAGAGAGGTTTTTATTTATATGCATATTACAATATACAATAGTTTTTTTCCTAATCTCACAAGAGGATTTTATTTATATGCATATTACAATATACAATAGTTTTTTTCCTAATCTCACAAGAGGTTTTTATTTATATGCATATTACAATTTACAATAGTTTTTTTTTCCTAATCTCAAGAGAGGTTTTTATTTATATGCATATTACAATATACAGTAGTTTTTTTTCCTAATCTCACGAGAGGTTTTAATTTATATGCATATTACAATATACAATTGTTTCTTTTATGTAATTGGCAAGAGTCCATGAGCTAGTGAAGTATGGGATATACAATCCTACCAGAAGGGGCAAAGTTTCCCAAACCTAAAAATGCCTATAAATACACCCCCCACCACACCCACAATTCAGTTTTTACAAACTTTGCCTCCTATGGAGGTGTTGCAGTAAGTTTGTGCTAGATTTCTACGTTGATATGCGCTTCTCAGCATTTTGAAGCCCGGTTCCTGTCAGAGTGCAGTGAATGACAGAGGGATGTGGAGGGAGTATTACCTATTGAATACAATGGTCATCCTAACGGAGATCTATTTCATAGGTTCTCTGTTATCGGTCGTAGAGATTCATCTCCTACCTCCCTTTTTTAGATCAACGATATACTCTTATATACCATTACCTCTGCTGATTCTTGTTTCAGTACTGGTTTGGCTATCTACTTTATGTAGATGAGTGTCTTGGTAAGTATGTTTCCTTTATTTAAGACACTCTAAGCTATGGTTTGGCACTTTATATTTAAAGTTCTAAATATATGTTTGTACTTATATTTGCCATGATTCAGGTTTATCAGTATATTTCCTTTTTGCAGACTGTCAGTTTCATATTTGGGAAATGCATAAAAAAAAAAAAATTCTTACCTGAAATTTTTCAAATTGACTCTCTTTTCTAAATTGCGGGCTGTTAGTCTCGCAGGAGCGCAAAATGCTATAATTTATTGCGTCATTTTTTAGCGCAATACTTTTTTGGCGCGAAAATTACGTTTATTGATGTAATTTTGTCATTTCCGGCGTCTTAGTTGGCGCAGAGTTTTTTTCACGTAGTTGCGTCATCCATGACGCTCGTGTTTGTTGCAGACGTTCTTGGCGCCAAAATATATTTTGTCAGTTGGGCGTCATACTTGGCGCCAAACTTTGTGACATTTAAGTCTTCATTTCTTTTTGCTTCTGGTTTCCAGAGGCTTATTTTGTTGCATTTCTTTCCCATTCCTGAAACTGTCATACAAGGAAATTGATAATTTTGCTTTATATGTTATTTTTTCTCTTACATATTGCAAGATGTCTCAAACTGACCCTGTCTCAGAATCTACTTCTGAAATCCTGCTGCCTGATGTCGGTTCTACCAAAGCTAAGTGCATTTGTTATAAACTTGTGGTAACTGTTCCTCTGGCTGTAGTTTGTGATAATTGTCATGACAAGCTTTTACATGCAGACAATATTTCCATTAGTAGTAGTCCATTACCTGTTGCTGGTCCTTCAACATCTTATGCTCAGGATATTCCTGTTAATGTGAGAGAATTTGTTTCTAATTCCATTCAGAAGGCTTTGTCTGTCATATCACCTTCTAATAAACGTAAAAGGTCTTTTAAAACTTCTCATAAAACTGATGAATTTTTAAATGACCGACAACATTCTGATTTATCTATCTCTGATGAGGATCTATCTGGTTCAGAAGATTCTGCCTCAGATATTGACACTGACAAATCTTCATATTTGTTTAAAATGGAGTATATTCGTTCCTTATTAAAGGAGGTGTTGATTGCATTAGATATGGAGGAGACTAGTCCTCTTGATATTAAAACTAACAAACGTGTAGTTATTCCTGAGGTTTTTCCAGTTCCTGATGCTATTTCAGATGTGATTTCTAGGGAATGGAATAGACTGGGTACTTCTTTTACTCCTTCTTCAAGGTTTAGGAAACTGTATCCTTTGCCGACTGATAGATTGGAGTTTTGGGAAAAGATCCCCAAAGTTGATGGGGCCATCTCTACTCTTGCTAAGCGTACTACTATTCCTACAGCAGATAGTACTTCTTTTAAAGATCCTTTAGATAGGAAACTTGAATCTTATCTAAGGAAGGCTTATTTATGTTCAGGTCATCTTCTTAGGCCTGCTATTTCTTTGGCTGATGTTGCAGCTGCTTCAACTTTTTGGTTGGAAACCTTAGCGCAACAAGTGCCAGATCATAATGTGTATAGCATTGTTAAGTTAATTCAACATGCTAATAATTTCATTTGTGATGCCATTTTTGATATCATTAGAGTTGATGTTAGATATGTCTTTAGCTATTTTAGCTAGAAGAGCTTTATGACTTAAGTCTTGGAATGCTGATATGACTTCTAAATCAACGTTGCTACCTCTCTCTTTCCAAGGTAATAAATTATTTGGTTCTCAGTTGGATTCGATTATTTCAACTGTTACTGGGGGGAAGGGAGCTTTTTTGCCTCATGATCAGAGTTGTATTTGCTGTGCAATTGCTTGTAGTTTAGGGTCATTCTTAAATACCCATTATCTTGGCCTCTACATCACAAAAAGAGGCATTTGGCCCCCCATTTGCATTGGAAAAGCTCCCATTGTCTGAGTGGCTTCATGCCCCTCTAAGATACAGGTGAGTTCCATAAAAACAGCAAATCTATTTAAAGGGACCTGAAAACAAAAAATGTTCTTATGTAATTTTAAAACATACCATTTTTAAAAGTGTTCAATGTACTTCTATAATCAAATTTTATGTTGTTTTCGTGCTATTATTTGTTGAAAAGATATCTAGACAAGTAGTGTGCACGTTCACGGAGCAGTACATGACTAGAAACATTGCTGCCATCTACTGTTCTTGCAAATGTATAACATTGTTAAAAATACATGCTCACTCCTACATCTACCTGCCTTTCAGCAAAGAATACAAAGAGTACAAAGTTCATTTGATATTAGATGTTTATTTGTTTTGTTTCGCACCCTATCTGAATCATGAAAGGAAATGTTTGGAGATTTTGAAAGGGGGATTGATGTTAAACGTGGAAGTGTTTGTTGGAAATGTTCAGGAAATTCTGTTGTTTACCACATAACTAAAGGTGACTTTTTGACATTTTTGGTTATTTCTGCAACAAAAGTTTATTTTCGAAATGTACTTTATCTGCTGTAAAAAAATAATTCTCTGTTCATTTAGAAGTTTTGTAAAGTTATAGAATGAATATTTTTGTAACTTGTCATCACTGATATAGAATATCATTTTCTGTTTCTTTTAGGAATGTGAAGAAATAAAATCAGTTGAACTTGATGCAAAACTCAAAGTAACAACAGTGGAATTAGAAAAGCAAATGCAAGAAAAGACAAACCATTTAGAGGTGAATATAAATTGTAGCTAGTTACCCAGCACATGACCCTTTCATTATTGTTGAGATGTGGACAAATGCATAATCTTTGTTACACCATATATTTAATTTTACGTGTTTATCTTGTATCACAACAGAATTTTTAATTACTAATAAGTTTGTTTTCTATAATAAAGAAAAACAGGCAGACACTCTAAAATTTGAAATCCAAAACACTTTACTTCATGGGTAGCAGTAGCAGTACAGACAGAGCAACGTGTCGGGGCTCGCCCCCCTCCTCAGGCTTAATACAAATGAATTAAACTTCTATCCTTTAATAGCGATATACCACGCCCCCCTCTCTCTCTCACTGACATCATAGAAATCCACATCTTAGTAGGTGTATCAAACAAACAAATTTGCAATAACACATCTAAACATTACTACACCAAGCCTATCTATGAAGCAGACCATTAGATAATCACTTTTCAGATACTCTCTCAACTGAAAGAATATATTTAAATCTATCGCTATATATTTTTTCTAATTTTTTTTATTTTTTTTATAAATATGAATAATTTTAAATACCCATAGTTTTCATAATTCTCACATATACCAGCTATCATCATGTACATTTATGATCTTTTCCACTTTACCAAAAAATATATTTCTCCAACATTGGTGTGTCCGGTCCACGGCGTCATCCATTACTTGTGGGATATTCTCCTCCCCTACAGGGAATGGCAAGGAGAGCACACAGCAAGAGCTGTCCATATAGTGCCCCCTCTGGCTCCGCACCCCCAGTCATTCTCCTTGCCGCTCTGAATGGGGTTGCTGTGGCATAGTGCTTAAGTCTAATGCCTCTTAACCCAAAGGTTGTGAGTTCAAACCCGGCCTCAACTGCTGAAAAAACTTTTAAGAGTATGATTTTAGCAGCAGTAACTAAAATCAATTGCTGTTCCCACACAGGACTGTTGAGCTGAGAGAACTTCAGTTGGGGGGAACAGTTTGCAGACTTTTCTGCTCAAGGTATGACTAGCCATTTTTTAACAAGACTGTGTAATGCTGGAAGGCTGTCATTTTTCCCTCATGGGGATCGGTAAGCCATTTTCTTAGACTCAAACAGAATAAAGGGCTTATTATGGGCTATAAACTGGTAGACACTTTTAGGGGCTAAATCGATTGCTTTATTTAAGTATTATATGCAGTTTGAAGTGAATTTCACACTTTTTTAATATTGGGGAACGTTTTTAGCGCCAGGCACTTGTTAAGACACCTTCCCAGTCAGGAAGGGCCTTTATCTGTAGTAGGCAGAGCCTCATTTTCGTGCCATTATTGCGCAGTTACTTTTGAGTACAGTACATGCAGCTGCATGTGTGAGGGTCTGGTATCCACTGAAAACGTTCCTAGAAGGCTTCAATTGGCATCGTATACCCCCCTGGGATTGGTGAAGTCGCAACAAAGGCTGTGGCTGGGACTGTAGGGGGGTTAAAATTGCAAACGGCTCCGGTTTCCACATTTTAAGGGTTAACAGCTTGAAAATTGGGATGCAATACTTTGAATGCGTTAAGACATTGTGGTGAAAATTTGGTAAAGATTGGATAATTCCTTCATAGTTTTTCACATATTCAGTAATAAAGTGTGCCCTGTTTAACATTTAAAGAGACAGTAACGGTTTTGTTTTAAAACGGTTTTCTCCAACATAGGTGTGTCCGGTCCACGGCGTCATCCTTACTTGTGGGATATTCTCTTCCCCAACAGGAAATGGCAAAGAGCCCAGCAAAGCTGGTCACATGATCCCTCCTAGGCTCCGCCTACCCCAGTCATTCTCTTTGCCGTTGTACAGGCAACATCTCCACGGAGATGGCTTAGAGTTTTTTAGTGTTTAACTGTAGTTTTTCATTATTCAATCAAGAGTTTGTTATTTTCAAATAGTGCTGGTACGTACTATTTACTCAGAAACAGAAAAGAGATGAAGAATTCTGTTTGTATGAGGAAAATGATTTTAGCAACCGTAACTAAAATCCATGGCTGTTCCACACAGGACTGTTGAGAGCAATTAACTTCAGTTGGGGGAACAGTTTGCAGTCCTTTGCTGCTTGAGGTATGACACATTCTAACAAGACGATGTAATGCTGGAAGCTGTCATTTTCCCTATGGGATCCGGTAAGCCATGTTTATTACGATTGTAAATAAGGGCTTCACAAGGGCTTATTTAGACTGTAGACCATTTTTTGGGCTAAATCGATTGATATTAACACTTATTTAGCCTTGAGGAATCATTTATTCTGGGTATTTGGATATAATAATATCGGCAGGCACTGTTTTAGACACCTTATTCTTAGGGGCTTTCCCAAAGCATAGGCAGAGTCTCATTTTCGCGCCGGTGTTGCGCACTTGTTTTTGAGAGGCATGGCATGCAGTCGCATGTGAGAGGAGCTCTGATACTTATAAAAGACTTCTGAAGGCGTCATTTGGTATCGTATTCCCCTTTGGGTTTGGTTGGGTCTCAGCAAAGCAGATACCAGGGACTGTAAAGGGGTTAAAGCTTAAAACGGCTCCGGTTCCGTTATTTTAAGGGTTAAAGCTTCCAAAATTGGTGTGCAATATTTTCAAGGCTTTAAGACACTGTGGTGAAAGTTTGGTGAATTTTGAACAATTCCTTCATGTTTTTTCGCAATTGCAGTAATAAAGTGTGTTCAGTTTAAAATTTAAAGTGACAGTAACGGTTTTATTTCAAAACGTTTTTTGTACTTTCTTATCAAGTTTATGCCTGTTTAACATGTCTGAACTACCAGATAGACTGTGTTCTGAATGTGGGGAAGCCAGAATTCCTATTCATTTAAATAAATGTGATTTATGTGATAATGACAATGATGCCCAAGATGATTCCTCAAGTGAGGGGAGTAAGCATGGTACTGCATCATTCCCTCCTTCGTCTACACGAGTCTTGCCCACTCAGGAGGCCCCTAGTACATCTAGCGCGCCAATACTCCTTACTATGCAACAATTAACGGCTGTAATGGATAATTCTGTCAAAAACATTTTAGCCAAAATGAACCCTTGTCAGCGTAAGCGTGGATGCTCTGTTTTAGTTACTGAAGAGCATGACGACGCTGATATTAATATCTCTGAAGGGCCCCTAACCCAATCTGAGGGGGCCAGGGAGGTTTTGTCTGAGGGAGAAATTACTGATTTAGGGAACATTTCTCAGCAGGCTGAATCTGATGTGATTACTTTTAAATTTAAATTGGAACATCTCCGCATTTTGCTTAAGGAGGTATTATCCACTCTGGATGATTGTGAAAATTTGGTCATCCCAGAGAAACTATGTAAAATGGACAAGTTCCTTGAGGTGCCGGGGCTCCCAGAAGCTTTTCCTATACCCAAGCGGGTGGCGGACATTGTTAATAAAGAATGGGAAAGGCCCGGTATTCCTTTCGTCCCTCCCCCCATATTTAAAAAATTGTTTCCTATGGTCGACCCCAGAAAGAACTTATGGCAGTCAGTCCCCAAGGTCGAGGGAGCGGTTTCTACTTTAAACAAACGCACCACTATTCCCATAGAGGATAGTTGTGCTTTCAAAGATCCTATGGATAAAAAATTAGAAGGTTTGCTTAAAAAGATGTTTGTTCAGCAGGGTTACCTTCTACAACCCATTTCATGCATTGTCCCTGTCACTACAGCCGCATACTTCTGGTTTGATGAACTGATTAAGGTGCTCGATAGTGACTCGCCTCCTTATGAGGAGATTATGGACAGAGTCAATGCTCTCAAATTGGCTAATTCTTTCACTCTAGACGCCTCTTTGCAATTGGCTAAGTTAGCGGCTAAGAATTCTGGGTTTGCTATTGTGGCGCGCAGAGCGCTTTGGTTGAAATCTTGGTCGGCTGACGCGTCTTCCAAGAACAAGCTACTAAACATTCCTTTCAAGGGGAAAACGCTGTTTGGCCCTGACTTGAAAGAGATTATCTCTGATATCACTGGGGGTAAGGGCCACGCCCTTCCTCAGGATCGGCCTTTCAAGGCAAAAAATAGACCTAATTTTCGTCCCTTTCGTAAAAACGGACCAGCCCAAGGTGCTACGTCCTCTAAGCAAGAGGGTAATACTTCTCAGGCCAAGCCAGCTTGGAGACCAATGCAAGGCTGGAACAAGGGAAAGCAGGCCAAGAAACCTGCCACTGCTACCAAGACAGCATGAAATATTGGCCCCCGATCCGGGACCGGATCTGGTGGGGGGCAGACTCTCTCTCTTCGCTCAGGCTTGGGCAAGAGATGTTCTGGATCCTTGGGCGCTAGAAATAGTCTCCCAGGGTTATCTTCTGGAATTCAAGGGACTTCCCCCAAGGGGGAGGTTCCACAGGTCTCAGTTGTCTTCAGACCACATAAAAAGACAGGCGTTCTTACATTGTGTAGAAGACCTGTTAAAAATGGGAGTGATTCATCCTGTTCCATTGAGAGAACAAGGGATGGGGTTCTACTCCAATCTGTTCATAGTTCCCAAAAAAGAGGGAACGTTCAGACCAATCCTAGATCTCAAGATCTTAAACAAATTTCTCAAGGTCCCATCGTTCAAGATGGAAACCATTCGAACTATCCTTCCTTCCATCCAGGAAGGTCAATTCATGACCACGGTGGATTTAAAGGATGCGTATCTACATATTCCTATCCACAAGGAACATCATCGGTTCCTAAGGTTTGCATTCCTGGACAAACATTACCAGTTCGTGGCGCTTCCTTTCGGATTAGCCACTGCTCCAAGGATTTTCACAAAAGTACTAGGGTCCCTTCTAGCGGTGCTAAGACCAAGGGGCATTGCAGTAGTACCTTACCTGGACGACATTCTGATTCAAGCGTCGTCCCTCCCTCGAGCAAAGGCTCACACGGACATCGTCCTGGCCTTTCTCAGATCTCACGGCTGGAAAGTGAACGTGGAAAAGAGTTCTCTATCCCCGTCAACAAGGGTTCCCTTCTTGGGAACAATTATAGACTCCTCAGAAATGAGGATTTTTCTAACAGAGGCCAGGAAGACAAAACTTCTGGACTCTTGTCGAATTCTTCATTCCGTTCCTCTTCCTTCCGTAGCTCAGTGCATGGAAGTGATCGGGTTGATGGTAGCGGCAATGGACATAGTTCCTTTTGCGCGCATTCATCTAAGACCATTACAACTGTGCATGCTCAGTCAGTGGAATGGGGACTATACAGACTTGTCTCCAAAGATACAAGTAAACCAGAGGACCAGAGACTCACTCCGTTGGTGGCTGTCCCTGGACAACCTGTCACGAGGGATGACATTCCGCAGACCAGAGTGGGTCATTGTCACGACCGACGCCAGTCTGATGGGCTGGGGCGCGGTCTGGGGATCCCTGAAAGCTCAGGGTCTTTGGTCTCGAGAAGAATCTCTTCTACCGATAAATATTCTGGAACTGAGAGCGATATTCAATGCTCTCAAGGCTTGGCCTCAGCTAGCGAGGACCAAGTTCATACGGTTTCAATCAGACAACATGACGACTGTTGCGTACATCAACCATCAGGGGGGAACAAGGAGTTCCCTAGCGATGGAAGAAGTGACCAAGATTATTCTATGGGCGGAGTCTCACTCCTGCCACCTGTCTGCTATCCACATCCCGGGAGTGGAAAATTGGGAAGCGGATTTTCTGAGTCGTCAGACATTGCATCCGGGGGAGTGGGAACTCCATCCGGAAATCTTTGCCCAAGTCACTCAACTATGGGGCACTCCAGACATGGATCTGATGGCCTCTCGTCAGAACTTCAAAGTTCCTTGCTACGGGTCCAGATCCAGGGATCCCAAGGCGGCTCTAGTGGATGCACTAGTAGCACCTTGGACCTTCAAACTAGCTTATGTGTTCCCGCCGTTTCCTCTCATCCCCAGGCTGGTAGCCAGGATCAATCAGGAGAGGGCGTCGGTGATCTTGATAGCTCCTGCGTGGCCACGCAGGACTTGGTATGCAGATCTGGTGAATATGTCATCGGCTCCACCTTGGAAGCTACCTTTGAGACGAGACCTTCTTGTTCAGGGTCCGTTCGAACATCCGAATCTGGTTTCACTCCAGCTGACTGCTTGGAGATTGAACGCTTGATTTTATCGAAGCGAGGTTTCTCAGATTCTGTTATCGATACTCTTGTTCAGGCCAGAAAGCCTGTAACTAGAAAGATTTACCACAAAATTTGGAAAAAATATATCTGTTGGTGTGAATCTAAAGGATTCCCTTGGGACAAGGTTAAGATTCCTAGGATTCTATCCTTCCTTCAAGAAGGATTGGAAAAAGGATTATCGGCAAGTTCCCTGAAGGGACAGATTTCTGCCTTGTCGGTGTTACTTCACAAAAAACTGGCAGCTGTGCCAGATGTTCAAGCCTTTGTTCAGGCTCTGGTTAGAATCAAGCCTGTTTACAAACCTTTGACTCCTCCTTGGAGTCTCAATTTAGTTCTTTCAGTTCTTCAGGGGGTTCCGTTTGAACCCTTACATTCCGTTGATATTAAGTTGTTATCTTGGAAAGTTTTGTTTTTAGTTGCAATTTCTTCTGCTAGAAGAGTTTCAGAATTATCTGCTCTGCAGTGTTCTCCTCCTTATCTGGTGTTCCATGCAGATAAGGTGGTTTTACGTACTAAACCTGGTTTTCTTCCAAAAGTTGTTTCTAACAAAAACATTAACCAGGAGATTATCGTTCCTTCTCTGTGTCCGAAACCAGTTTCAAAGAAGGAACGCTTGTTGCACAATTTGGATGTTGTTCGTGCTCTAAAATTCTATTTAGATGCTACAAAGGATTTTAGACAAACATCTTCCTTGTTTGTTGTTTATTCAGGTAAAAGGAGAGGTCAAAAAGCAACTTCTACCTCTCTCTCTTTTTGGATTAAAAGCATCATCAGATTGGCTTACGAGACTGCCGGACGGCAGCCTCCTGAAAGAATCACAGCTCATTCCACTAGGGCTGTGGCTTCCACATGGGCCTTCAAGAACGAGGCTTCTGTTGATCAGATATGCAGGGCAGCGACTTGGTCTTCACTGCACACTTTTACCAAATTTTACAAGTTTGATACTTTTGCTTCTTCTGAGGCTATTTTTGGGAGAAAGGTTTTGCAAGCCGTGGTGCCTTCCATTTAGGTGACCTGATTTGCTCCCTCCCTTCATCCGTGTCCTAAAGCTTTGGTATTGGTTCCCACAAGTAAGGATGACGCCGTGGACCGGACACACCTATGTTGGAGAAAACAGAATTTATGTTTACCTGATAAATTTCTTTCTCCAACGGTGTGTCCGGTCCACGGCCCGCCCTGGTTTTTTAATCAGGTCTGATAATTTATTTTCTTTAACTACAGTCACCACGGTACCATATGGTTTCTCCTATGCTATTATTCCTCCTTAACGTCGGTCGAATGACTGGGGTAGGCGGAGCCTAGGAGGGATCATGTGACCAGCTTTGCTGGGCTCTTTGCCATTTCCTGTTGGGGAAGAGAATATCCCACAAGTAAGGATGACGCCGTGGACCGGACACACCGTTGGAGAAAGAAATTTATCAGGTAAACATAAATTCTGTTTTTGTGCTTTATTAACCAGTTTAAGCCTGTTTAACATGTCTGTACCTTCAGATAGATCATGTTCTGTATGTATGGAAGCCAATGTGGTTCCCCTTTCAAATATGTGTGATAATTGTGCCATAGCGTCCAAACAAAGTAAGGACAGTACTGTCACAAATAGTAAGGTTGCCCAGGATGATTCCTCATATGAAGGAAGTAGACATAGTTCTACATCATCTCCTTCTGTGTCTATACCAGCTATGCCCGCGCAGGCGACCCCTAGTACTTCTAGCGCGCCAATGCTTGTTACTATGCAACAATTGACGGCAGTAATGGATAACTCCATAGCTAATATTTTATCCAAAATGCCAGCATTTCAGAGAAAGCGCGATTGCTCTGTTTTAAACACTGTAGAGCAGGAGGGCGCTGATGATAATTTTTCTGTCATACACTCACACCAATCTGAAGTGGCAGTGAGGGAGGGTTTGTCAGATGGGGAAATTTCTGATACAGGAAGAATTTCTCAGCAGCCAGAACCTGATGTTGTGACATTTAAATTTAAATTAGAGCATCTCTGCGCATTACTTAAGGAGGTGCTATCTACTCTGGATGATTATGACAATCTGGTCATCCCAGAAAAATTGTGCAAGATGGACAAGTTCCTTGAGGTCCCGGTGCACCCTGATGCTTTTCCGATACCTAAACGGGTGGCGGACATAGTGAATAAGGAGTGGGAGAAGCCAGGCATTCCTTTTGTCCCTCCTCCTATATTTAAGAAATTGTTCCCTATGGTCGACCCCAGGAAGGACTTATGGCAAACAGTCCCTAAGGTCGAGGGGGCGGTTTCTACACTAGCCAAGCGCACAACCATTCCTATTGAGGACAATTGTGCTTTCAAAGATCCTATGGATAAAAAATTGGAGGGTTTGCTTAAAAAGATTTTTGTACAGCAAGGTTACCTCCTTCAACCTATTTTGTGCATTATTCCTGTCACTACAGCGGCGTGGTTCTGGTTCGAGGAACTGGAAAAGTCACTCAGTAGGGAGACTCCGTATGAGGAAGTCATGGACAGAATTCACACTCTTAAGTTAGCTAATTCCTTTATTTTAGACGCCGCTTTGCAGTTAGCGAGGTTAGCGGCGAAGAATTCAGGGTTTGCAATTGTGGCGCGCAGAGCGCTCTGGCTAAAGTCTTGGTCGGCGGATGTATCTTACAAGACAAAATTGCTTAATATCCCTTTCAAAGGTAAGACCCTTTTGGGCCAGAATTGAAAGAGATTATTTCAGACATCACTGGGGGAAAGGGCCTTTCAAGGCTAAGAATAAGTCCAATTTTCGTTCCTTTCGCAATTTCAGGAACGGACTGGCTTTCAACTCTGCTGCCTCTAGACAAGAGGGTAACGCTTCCCAGACTAAACCAGCTTGGAAACCAATGCAAGGCTGGAACAAGGGTAAACAGGCCAAGAAGCCTGCTGCTGCTACCAAAACAGCATGAAGGGGTAGCCCCCGATCCGGGACCGGATCTAGTAGGGGGCAGACTCTCTCTCTTTGCTCAGGCTTGGGCAAGAGATGTTCAGGATCCCTGGGCACTAGAAATAGTCTCTCAGGGTTATCTTCTAGAATTCAAGGAACTACCCCCAAGGGGAAGGTTCCACATGTCTCACTTATCTTCAAACCAAGTAAAGAGACAGGCATTCTTACATTGTGTAGAAGACCTGTTAAAGATGGGAGTGATACACCCAGTTCCAACTGTGGAACAAGGTCAGGGGTTTTACTCAAATCTGTTTGTAGTTCCCAAAAAAAGAGGGAACTTTCAGACCAATTCTGGATTTAAAAATTCTAAACAAATTTCTCAGAGTGCCATCGTTCAAAATGAAAACTATTCGAACGATTTTACCTACAATCCAGGAGGGTCAATTTATGACTACCGTGGATTTAAAGGATGCGTATCTACATATTCCTATCCACAAAGATCATCATCAGTTCCTAAGGTTCGCCTTTCTGGACAAGCATTACCAGTTTGTGGCTCTCCCATTCGGGCTAGCCACTGCTCCAAGGATTTTCACAAAGGTGCTTGGGTCCCTTCTAGCGACCAAGGGGTATTGCAGTGGCACCTTATCTGGACGACATTCTAATCCAAGCGTCGTCTCTTTCCAAAGCAAAAGCTCATACAGACATTGTTCTAGCCTTTCTCAGATCTCACGGGTGGAAGGTGAACGTAGAAAAGAGTTCCCTGTCTCCGTCGACGAGAGTTCCCTTTTTGGGAATAATAATAGATTCTTTAGAAATGAAGATCTTCCTGACAGAAGTCAGAAAGTCAAAGCTTCTAAACGTTTGTCAAGTTCTTCACTCTATTCTGCAGTCCTCCATAGCTCAGTGCATGGAAGTAGTAGGGTTGATGGTTGCAGCAATGGACATAGTTCCTTTTGCTCGAATTCATCTAAGACCATTACAACTGTGCATGCTCAAGCAGTGGAATGGGGACTATACAGACTTGTCTCCAATCATTCAAGTAGACCAGATGACCAGAGACTCACTCCGTTGGTGGTTGACCCAGGATCACCTGTCCCAGGGAATGAGTTTCCGCAGACCAGAGTGGGTCATTGTCACGACCGACGCCAGTCTATTAGGCTGGGGCGCTGTCTGGGATTCCCTGAAAGCTCAGGGTCTATGGTCTCGGGAAGAGTCTCTTCTCCCGATAAACATCCTGGAACTGAGAGCGATATTCAATGCTCTCCGGGCTTGGCCTCAACTAGCGAAGGCCGGATTCATAAGATTCCAGTAAGACAACATGACGACTGTAGCTTACATCAACCATCAGGGGGGAACAAGGAGTTCCTTGGCGATGAGAGAGGCCAACTGGGAGGCGGATTATCTGAGTCGTCAGACTTTCCATCCAGGGGAGTGGGAACTTCACCCGGAGGTGTTTGCCCAGTTGACTCAATTATGGGGCATTCCAGACATGGATCTGATGGCGTCTCGTCAGAACTTCAAGGTTCCCTGCTACGGGTCCAGATCCAGGGATCCTAAGGCGACTCTAGTGGATGCATTAGTGGCGCCTTGGTCGTTCAACCTAGCTTATGCGTTTCCACCGTTCCCTCTCCTTCCCAGGCTTGTAGCCAGGATCAAACAGGAGAAGGCCTCAGTGATTCTGATAGCTCCTGCGTGACAGCGCAGGACTTGGTATGCAGACCTGGTGAATATGTCATTGGCTTCACCATGGAAGCTACCTTTGAGACAGGATCTTCTAGTACAAGGTCCATTCGAACATCCAAATCTAGTTTCTTTGCAGCTGACTGCTTGGAAATTGAACGCTTGATTTTATCCAAGCGTGGGTTTTCAAATTCAGTGATAGATACTCTGGTACAAGCCAGAAAACCTGTGACTAGAAAGATTTACCATAAAATATGGAAAAAATATATCTGTTGGTGTGAATCCAAGGGATTCTCCTGGAGTAAGATTAAAATTCCTAAGATTTCTGCTTTACACAAACGACTGGCAGCTGTGCCAGAGGTACAAGCTTTTGTACAGGCTTCGGTCAGAATCAAGCCTGTTTACAGACCCATGACTCCTCCTTGGAGTCTAAATTTAGTTCCTTCAGTTCTTTAAGGGGTTCCATTTGAACCTTTACATTCCATAGATACCAAATTACTTTTCTTGGAAAGTTCTGTTTTGGTTGCTATTTCTTCTGCTAGAAGAGTTTCTGAATTATCTGCTTTGCAGTGTGATCCACCCTATCTGGTGTTCCATTCAGATAAGGTTGTTTTGCGTACTAAACCTGGTTTTCCTCCGAAAGTTGTTCCAACAAGAATGTTAACCAAGAAATACTTGTTCTTTCTCGGAGTCCGAATCCAGTTTCAAAGAAGGAACGTTTGTTACACAATTTAGATGTAGTTCGTGCTTTAAAGTCCTATTTAGAAGCAACAAAGGATTTTAGACAAACCTCATCTTTGTTTGTCGTTTACTCAGAGGAGAGGGCAAAAAGCTACTGCTACCTCTCTTCTTTCGGGCGGAAAAGTATTATCCGATTGACTTATGAGACTGCCGGACGGCAGCCTCCTGAACGAATCACAGCTCACTCTACTAGGGCTGTGGCTTCCACATGAGCCTTCAAGAACAAGGCGTCTGTTGATCAGATATGTAAGGCAGAGACTTGGTCTTCTCTGCACACTTTTGCCAGATTCTACAAATTTGATACTTATGCTTCTTCGGAGGCTATTTTTGGGAGAAAGGTTTTGCAAGCCGTGGTGCCTTCTGTTTAGGTAACCTGATTTGCTCCCTCCCTTCATCCGTGTCCTAAAGCTTTGGTATTGGTTCCCACAAGTAATGGATGATGCCGTGGACCGGACACACCAATGTTGGAGAAAACAGAATTTATGCTTACCTGATAAATTAC
The DNA here is from genome assembly GCF_027579735.1 of Bombina bombina. Taxonomy (NCBI): domain Eukaryota; kingdom Metazoa; phylum Chordata; class Amphibia; order Anura; family Bombinatoridae; genus Bombina; species Bombina bombina. The sequence goes on from NC_069507.1 coordinate 236,137,846, forward strand.
TTTCTCCATCGGTGTGTCCGGTCCACGGCCCGCCCTGGTTTTTTTTATCAGGTTTGAAAAATTTCTTTCTCTATACTCTACAGTCACCACGGCACCCTATGGTTTCTACTTTTTCTCCTAACCGTCGGTCGAATGACTGGGGGGCGGAGCCAGAGGGGGGACTATATGGACAGCTCTTGCTGTGTGCTCTCCTTGCCATTCCCTGTAGGGGAGGAGAATATCCCACAAGTGATGGATGACGCTGTGGACCGGACACACCGTTGGAGAAAGTAATTTATCAGGTAAGCATAAATTCTGTTTTTTTTTTTTTTTTTTATAATAAGATAGCCAAATTATATTCCCTATTGAGGCCTTTAGTATGCATAGTATTCAACCTATGCATCCACATGGCCTCTTTTTTTAAGTAACATCCTACTCCTCTCAAAGCCAACATTACCCCTAGGAACATGATCTAAAATCATAAAACGCAGCTGATTAACTTGATGTCCCTTCTCATGAAAGTGAGAGGGGACCGGTAAGTGTCTCATCTTAGGGTTTCTAATAGTCGACTTATGTTGCGTTATGCTTTCCTTTATTGTCTGGGAGGTCTCCCCTATATATAATAGACCAGATGGGCATTTGAGCGCATATATCACATAAGTCGATTGGCAAGTGTAGTGTCCCCTAATGTTAAATTTCTTCCCTGAAAAAGGGTGACTAATAAAATTTGCCTTAATTATACTGTTACAATGGGAACAATTCAAACATGGGAATGTCCCATTTTCCACAGGTCTAAAAACTCTCTGTTTGGATTTAGAGGGCATCATCTTAGCCCTTATTAACTGCCTCCCAAGTGAATTTCCCTTCCAAAATGCTGAAAAAGTGGGTTGTTAAAATTCCTCAATCTCTGGCATAAAATGACCCATAAGCCAATGTTTGCAAATAATTTTTCTCTTGTTAAGTGTGTTCAGTCCACGGGTCATCCATTACTTATGGGATATATTCTCCTTCCCAACAGGAAGTTGCAAGAGGATTACCCAAGCAGAGCTGCTATATAGCTCTTCCCCTCACATGTCATATCCAGTCATTCTCTTGCAACCCTCAACAAAGAAGGAGGTCGCGAGAGGAGCTGGAGTTTTTACTTAATTATTCTTCAATCAAAAGTTTGTTATTTTAAATGGCACCGGAGTGTGCGGTTTCTCTATCTCAGGCAGTATTTGGAAGAAGAAACTGCCTGCGTTTTCTATGATCTTAGCAGGCGTAACTAAGATCCACTAGCTGTTCTCGACATTCTGAGGAGTGGGGTAACTTCAGAAAATGGGAATAGCATGCGGGGTCTCCCGCAAATGAGGTATGTGCAGTACAATATTTTCTTGGAATGGAATTGACTAAGAAAACACTGCTGTTACCCGTATGATGTAAGTATAGCCTTAAATGCAGTAGTAGTGACTGGTATCAGGCTGATAAATGTATGCACAATAGAGTTATTTTCTAGGGACTAGAATTTGACTGAAAAAATACTGTTAATACTGATATAATGTGTGAGCCTTAACTGCAGTAGAAGCGACTGGTAGCAGGCTTAGTAATAACTTTACACAGCATCTGAAATGTTGTTTTTTAAAACGTTTACTGGCATGTTAATCGTTTTGTGAGGTACTTTGGTGATAAATCTTTTTGGGCATGATTTTTTTCCACACGGCTAACGTATATTTCTGCATAGAAACCGTTATATCAGGTCTCCCACTGTTGTAATAGGAGTGGGAGGGACCTTTTTTAGCGCCTTGTTACGCAGTTAAAATTCTAGCACAGTCTTCCTGCTTCTTCCCCTTTGATCCAGGACGTCTCCAGAGAGCTCAGGGATCTTCAAAATTCGTTTTTGAGGGAGGTAATCGGTCACAGCAGACCTGTGACAGTGTGTTTGACTGTGATAAAAGCATTAAATCATAAATTGATTATCCGTTTTTGGGTATTGAGGAGTTAATCATCCGTTTGCTTGTGGGTGTAATCCTCTGCTAATTAATACATTTAAAGAATTGTTGACTATAACTGAACTAGTTCTTTGTTCTTCAATTGTGTTTTTTAAAATACGCGCTGCAGCGTTTTTTTATATTGCTTGTAAAACTTATTGAAGTAATTTCCAAGCTTGCTAGCTTCATTGCTAGTCTGTTTAAACATGTCTGATACAGAGGAATCTGCTTGTTCATTATGTTTAAAAGCCGATGTATAGAAATATGTGTACCAATTGTATTGATATTACTTTGAATAAAAGTCAATCTGTACCGATAAAGAAATTATCACCAGACAACGAGGGGGAAGTTATGCCGTCTAACTCTCCTCACGTGTCAGTACCTTCGTCTCCCGCTTGGGAGGTGCGTAAGATTGAGGCGCCAAGTACATCTAGGCCCTTACAAATCACTTTACATGATATGGCTAATGTTAAGAAAGAAGTATTATACAATATGCCCGAGTTAAGAGGCAAGCGCGACAGCTCTGGGTTAAGGACAGAGCGCGCCGATGACACGAGAGCCATGTCTGATACTGCGTCACAATTTGCAGAACATGAGGACGGAGAGCTTCATTCTGTGGGTGACGGTTCTGATTCGGGGAGACCGGATTCAGAAATTTCAAATTTTAAATTTAAGCTTGAGAACCTCCGCATGTTACTAGGGGAGGTGTTAGCGGCTCTGAATGATTGTGACACGGTGGCAATCCCAGAGAAATTATGTAGGCTGGATAAATACTATGCGGTACCGGTGTGTACTGACGTTTTTCCTATACCAAAGAGGCTTACAGAGATTATTAGCAAGGAGTGGGATAGACCCGGTGTGCCCTTTTCCCCTCCTCCGATATTTAGAAAAATGTTCCCTATAGACGCCACCACACAAGACTTATGGCAGACGGTCCCTAAGGTGGAGGGAGCAGTTTCTACTTTAGCCAAGCGTACCACTATCCCGGTGGAGGATAGCTGTGCTTTCTCAGATCCAATGGATAAAAAATTAGAGGGGTACCTTAAGAAAATGTTTGTTCAACAAGGTTTTATATTACAGCCTCTTGCATGCATTGCGCCTGTCACTGCTGCAGCGGCATTCTGGTTTGAGTCTCTGGAAGAGGCGATTCGCACAGCACCATTGGATGAATCTTTGAGCAAGATTAGAACCCTTAAGCTGGCTAATGCGTTTGTTTCGGATGCCGTAGTGTATTTAACCAAACTTACGGCTAAGAATTCCGGATTCGCCATACAGGCGCGCAGAGCGCTATGGCTTAAATCCTGGTCAGCAGATGTAACTTCTAAGTCTAAACTGCTAAACATTCCTTACAAAGGGCAGACCTTATTCGGGCCCGGCTTGAAGGAAATTATTGCTGACATTACTGGAGGTAAGGGCCACACCCTTCCTCAGGACAGGGCCAAATCAAAGGCCAAACAGTCTAATTTTCGTGCCTTTCGTAATTTCAAGGCAGGAGCAGCATCAACTTCCTCCGCTCCAAAATAGGAAGGAGCTACTGCTCGTTACAGACAGGGTTGGAAAGGCAACCAGTCATGGAACAAGGGCAAGCAGGCCAGAAAGCCTACTTCCGCCCCTAAGACAGCATGAAGACAGGGCCCCCTTTCCGGAGACGGATCTAGTGGGGGGCAGACTTTCTCTCTTCGCCCAGGCTTGGGCAAGAGATGTACAGGATCCCTGGACGTTGGAGATTATATCTCAGGGATACCTTCTGGATTTCAAAACTTCTCCTCCACAAGGGAGGTTTCATCTGTCAAGGTTATCAACAAACCTAGTAAAGAAAGAGGCATTTCTACAATGTGTACAAGACCTCTTAGTGATGGGAGTGATCCACCCAGTTCCATGAACGGAACAGGGGCAAGGGTTTTATTCAAATCTGTTTGTGGTTCCCAAGAAAGAGGGAAGCTTCAGACCAATCTTAGACTTAAAAATCTTAAACAAATTCCTAAGGGTTCCATCGTTCAAGATGGAAACCATTCGGACCATCCCACCCATGATCCAAGAGGGTCAATATGTGAGCACAGTGGACTTAAAGGATGCCTACCTTCACATACCGATTCACAAAGATCATTATCGGTACCTAAGGTTTGCCTTTCTAGACAGGCATTACCAGTTTGTAGCTCTTCCCTTCGGGTTAGCTACGGCCCCGAGAATTTTTACAAAGGTTCTGGGCTCACTTCTGGCGGTACTAAGACCGCGAGGCATAGCGGTGGCTCCGTACCTAGACGACATTCTGATACAAGCGTCAAGTTTTCAAAATGCAAAGTCTCATACAGAGATAGTTCTAGCATTTCTGAGGTCGCATGGGTGGAAAGTGAATGTGGAAAAGAGTTCTCTGTTACCACTCACAAGGGTCCCTTTTCTAGGGACTCTTATAGATTCTGTAGAGATGAAGATTTACCTGACGGAGTCCAGGTTATCAAAGATTCTCAATGCTTGCCGTGTACTTCACTCCATTCCAAGCCCATCAGTAGCTCAGTGCATGGAAGTAATCGGCTTAATGGTCGCGGCAATGGACATAGTGCCATTTGCACGCCTACATCTCAGACCGCTGCAACTATGCATGCTAAGTCAATGGAACGGGGATTACTCAGATCTGTCCCCTTTGCTAAACCTGGACCAGGAGACCAGAGATTCTCTTCTCTGGTGGTTGTCACGGGTTCATCTGTCCAAAGGAATGACTTTTCGCAGACCAGATTGGACGATTGTAACAACAGATGCCAGCCTACTAGGCTGGGGAGCAGTCTGGAACTCCCTGAAGGCTCAGGGATTGTGGACTCAGGAGGAGAGACTCCTCCCGATAAACATTCTAGAATTAAGAGCAATATTCAATGCTCCTCTATCTTGGCCTCAGTTAGCAACACTGAGGTTCATCAGATTTCAGTCGGACAACATCACGACTGTGGCTTACATCAATCATCAAGGGGGAACCAGGAGTTCCCTAGCGATGTTGGAAGTCTCGAAGATAATTCGCTGGGCAGAGTCTCACTCTTGCCACCTGTCAGCGATCTACATCCCAGGCGTGGAGAACTGGGAGGCGGATTTTCTAAGTCGCCAGACCTTTCATCCGGGGGAGTGGGAACTCCACCCGGAGGTATTTGCTCAACTGATTCGTCGTTGGGGCAAACCGGATCTCATGGCATCTCGCCAGAACGCCAAGCTTCCTTGTTACGGATCCAGGTCCAGGGACCCGGGTGCGGTGCTGGTAGATGCACTAGCAGCCCCTTGGGTTTTCAACATAGCTTATGTGTTTCCACCTTTTCCGTTGCTACCTCGACTGATTGCCAGGATCAAACAGGAGAGAGCATCAGTGATTCTGATAGCGCCTGCGTGGCCACGCAGGACCTGGTATGCAGACCTAGTGGACATGTCGTCCTGTCCACCATGGTCTCTACCCCTGAGGCAGGACCTTCTAATTCAGGGTCCTTTCAACCATCCAAACCTAATTTCTCTGAGGCTGACTGCTTGGAAATTGAACGCTTGATTCTATCAAAGCGTGGGTTTTCGGATTCGGTTATTGATACATTAATACAGGCTCGGAAACCTGTTACCAGAAAAATTTACCACAAGATATGGCGTAAATATTTATATTGGTGTGAATCCAAGAGTTACTCATGGAGTAAGGTTAGGATTCCTAGGATATTGTCTTTTCTACAAGAGGGTTTAGAAAAGGGCTTATCCGCTAGTTCACTAAAGGGACAGATTTCTGCTCTGTCTATTTGTTTTACACAAGCGTCTGGCAGAGAATCCAGACGTCCAGGCTTTTTGTCAGGCTTTGGCTAGGATTAAGCCTGTGTTTAAAACTGTTGCTCCTCCGTGGAGCTTAAACTTGGTTCTTAAAGTTCTTCAGGGTGTTCCGTTTGAACCCCTTCATTCCATTGATATTAAGCTTTTATCTTGGAAAGTTCTGTTTTTGATGGCTATTTCCTCGGCTCGAAGAGTCTCTAAGTTATCTGCCTTACATTGTGATTCTCCTTATCTGATCTTTCATTCAGACAAGGTAGTCCTGCGTACTAAACCTGGGTTTTTACCTAAGGTTGTTTCTAACAGGAATATCAATCAAGAGATTGTTGTTCCATCGTTATGCCCTAATCCTTCTTCAAAGAAGGAACGTCTTTTGCATAATCTAGACGTGGTCCGTGCCCTGAAGTTCTACTTACAGGCAACTAAAGATTTTCGACAAACTTCTTCTCTGTCGTTTACTCTGGACAGAGGAGAGGTCAAAAGGCTTCGGGCTACCTCTCTCTCTTTTTGGCTTCGTAGCATAATACGCTTAGCCTACGAGACTGCTGGACAGCAGCCTCCTGAAAAAATTACTACTCATTCCACTAGAGCTGTGGCTTCCACCTGGGCCTTTAAGAATGAGGCCTCTGTTGAACAGATTTGCAAGGCTGCAACTTGGTCTTCACTTCATACTTTTTCCAAATTTTACAAATTTGACACTTTTGCTTCTTCGGAGGCTGTTTTTGGGAGAAAGGTTCTACAGGCAGTAGTTCCTTCTGTTTAATGTTCCTGCCTTGTCCCTCCCATCATCCGTGTACTTTAGCTTTGGTAGTGGTATCCCATAAGTAATGGATGACCCGTGGACTGAACACACTTAACAAGAGAAAACATAATTTATGCTTACCTGATAAATTTATTTCTCTTGTAGTGTGTTCAGTCCACGGCCCGCCCTGTCTTTTTGAGGCAGGTTCTAAATTTTAAATTATAACTCCAGTCACCACTGCACCCTATAGTTTCTCCTTTCTCGTCTTGTTTCGGTCGAATGACTGGATATGACATGTGAGGGGAGGAGCTATATAGCAGCTCTGCTTGGGTGATCCTCTTGCAACTTCCTGTTGGGAAGGAGAATATATCCCATAAGTAATGGATGACCCGTGGACTGAACACACTACAAGAGAAATAAATTTATCAGGTAAGCATAAATTATGTTTTCTTTCTAATGACACGATGAGTCCACGAATCATCTAATTACTATTGGGAATATCACTCCTGCCCAGCAGGAGGCGGCAAAGAGCACCACAGCACAGCTGTTAAATATCACCTCCCTTCCCGCCAACCCCATTCATTCTCTTTGCCTACATTAGAGAAAGGAAGTGGTAAAGTTAGGTGTTAGGAAAAGATTCTTCAGGAAAGATTTTATTTTTTAAGCAGTGCAAGATTGTTCTGCTTTGTTCTAGGGTGTAGCCATAGTCCATATCAGTCTCTTCAGTAGAGCAGGGCTCTTAAAACTTTTTTCTCCCAAGACCCAGTGCCATGATACCACATACCTTTGCGACCATATTTTTATGCTTGAAAATTTCTGAAGTAATATAAAAGATAGCTGCAATTTTTGGTAAAGTGATTAAATATATGTGTACTTTATTTCTTATTGTAGTCAAACTTTTACAGTATTGGTAAAAGTAGTAACACACACTCTCATACAACACACACTCTATCATATAAAACACACACCACACACACTCTCCTACAACATAAACACACACACAAGTCATGACCCAGTAAACATGCTGTTGCAACCCAGTAATGGGTCCCGACCCATAGTTTGAAGAACCCTGCAGTAGAGCAGTGGTTACTTTAAAGCGATGGGAACTTGTGGAACATAATTCTCACTGCGCCTCCCATGTATTTATGCTGCCCTAATCATACAAGCCTGAGTAAGATAACTCAGTCTTTGTTTCTACCCACAGGTCCATGTGAGGGAACTGGCCCTTCAAACCTAGTGAGCTGCCTTGCTGCCTGGCAGAAGTATTAAGTTTTAACTTTGTTTTTCTGGGACATGCAGAGAAAAACAATTTCCTTTCATTGGGACAAGTTACTTTCACCTATGACAGGGGAATATTTTTTAAGGGTAGCAGAGCAGGCACTGGGGACAAGGAGAATGGCTCTTGGTGGTGTATTTGTTTTTTATACTTCACTCCCGACGGCTGTGATAATTGATTTAGCCTATCGGGAGTTTTCAGGTTATGACCACGATGGGTGGAGTTAGATACGGAGGCAGTTCCCATTGCGCGCCTTTTTTTCTGGCACTGTTTGTCACTTCCTGTGTCTCCGGAGGGAAATTCAGCTGCGTCACAGATTCAGCAGCGTTGCGGTTATGGACCGCAGTGTTTATAGAGTTGAGTCCGGATCAGTTACAAAGTAATTTACTTCATTAGCAGGCAGGCAGGTAATCACCTCAGCAAAGCTAAGCTGAGGTGTAGACTTGTCTGTAAGTTATTTTGGGGGCTAAGGTGTAATTTTAATAGCAGAAAAATAAAGCAGCTATTTTGTTTGTTTAAAATTTATAGGAACAGTAACACATATTTTTGTTTTTGGGGATATTTTCTAAATTAAATATCTGTTGTCTGTTTATTGGTGAATAAAGATGGACCAAGAAACCCTGCAAGATGTTACATGTTTATGTTTTGATGCTAATGTAGAACCACCAATCCCTTTCTGTTCCTCATGTACAGGGATAGACTTTTTCCTGAGCCAACATTGTCTAAGGCGGATACTGTTCAGGGGTCCCAGAAACCTGAAGAGGAAGATACTCTGGTAGTATCTGAGGGTGAAATCTCAGACAGTGTTATACCTTTTAACTGATACTGAAGTTGTTTATTTCAGGTTTAAGCTTGATCACCTCCGTTTGTTACTTAAGGAGGTTTTAGCTACCCTGGACGACTCGGACACTACTGTCGTAGTCAATCCTAAGAAGTCTAGTAAACTAAAGTATTTTGACGTGCCCTCCATGGTGGAGTTATTTCCTGTACCAGACAGGGCTACAGAGATTATTGCTAAGGAATGGGAGAGACCAGGTATCCTTTTTTTTTTCTCCGTCCCCTATATTTAAAAAGATGTTTGCTATCGCAGACTCTATTAAGGAGTCTTGGCAGACGGTACCCAAAGTCGAAGGGGCAATTTCCACGCTAGCCAAGAGAACAACTATTCCCATAGAGTATAGTTGTTCCTTTAAGGATCCTATGGATAAGAAGTTAGAAGGGTTGTTAAGGAAAATGTATGTACACCAGGGTTTGTATTGCTACTGTCACTAGTGCGGCAGCATACTGGTTTGATGCGTTGTCTGGTTCTATTCGGACAGACACTCCCTTCGAAGAAATCCAGGACAGGATAAAGTCCCTTAAGTTGGCCAACTCCTTTATCACGGATGCTTCCCTTCAGGTTATTAAGCTGGGAGCTAAGATTTCTGGTTTTGCTGTACTGGCCCGCAGAGCTTTATGGTTAAAATCTTGGTCTGCGGATGTATCATCTAAGTCTAAACTTTTGGAGATTCCTTACAAGGGAAAGACTATGTTTGGGCCGGGCTTGACGGAAATAATTTCTGATATTACAGAAGGAAAGGACCATTTCCTCCCGCAGGATAAGAGAAATAAACAAAAGGGACGTCAGAGTAATTTACGTTCCTTTCGAAATTTCAAGGGAAAGCCTTCCTCTCCCTAGTCCAAGCCTTCCTGGAGGTCCAATAAGTCTTGGAACAAAGGAAAACAGTCCAAAAAGCCTGCTATTGAATCAAAAGCAGGATGAAGGGCCTGCCCCTGATCCGGGGCCGGATCTTGTGGGGGCAGACTTTCCTTCTTCACTCAGGCTTGGGTTTGAGATGTTCAGGATCCCTGGGCAGTGGGCATCGTGTCCCAGGGATACAGACTAGAGTTTAAGACCTTTCCTCCCAGGGGCAGGTTTCTGCTTTCAAGATTCTGTAGACCAGACAAAAAGAGAGGTGTTCTTACACTGTGTTTGGTACCTCTCCTACCTGGGAGTAATAGTTCCTGTTCCAATGCAGGAACGGGGTCTGGGGTTCTACTCCAATCTGTTTGTGGTTCCCAAAAAGAAGGGAACCTTCAGACCAATTTTTAGATCTCAAGACTCTAAACAAATTCCTCAGAGTACCGTCCATCAAGATGAAAACTATTCGTTACATTCTTCCTTTGATCCAAGAGGGTTAATTTATGACAACGTTAGATTTAAAGGACGCGTTCCTGCATGTTCACATCCACAGGGACCATCACAAGTTTCTAAGGTTTGCTCCCAGAATTTACTCAAAGGTTCTGAGATGCCTTTGCAGTGGCGCCTTATCTGGACAACATTCTGGTTCAGGCGCCATCCTTTCAACAAGCAAACCCCACACAGAAATGTTATCTTTCCTGCGATTTCACGGTTGGAAGGTAAATTTGGAAAAGAGTTCCTTAGTTCCAAATACAAGGGTAATTTTCTTGGGAACCATAATAGATTCCTTATCAATGAAAAATTTTCTGACAGAAGTCAGGAAATCAAAGATTTTCGTTAATTGCCTAGCGCTTCAGTCCTCTCCTCGGCCTTCAGTGGCTCAGTGCATGGAGGTAATCGGTCTGATGGTAGCGGCAATGGACATCATCCCGTTCGCTCGTTTCCACCTCAGACCTCTGCAGTTAAGCATGCTCAGTCAGTGGAACAGAGATTATGCGGATCTGTCTCCGCGATTACAGCTGGAGCAGGAGACAAGGGATTCTCTTCTTTGGTGGTTGTCTCAGGATCATTTCTCCCAGGGAACCTGCTTTTGCAGACCCTCTTGGGTGATTGTGACAACAGATGCCAGCCTTCTGGGATGGGGAACAGTCTGGGGCTCTCTAAAGGCTCAGGGAACATGGACTCGGGTGGAGTCTGTTTTACCCATAAACATTCTGGAGCTGAGAGCAATCTTCAATGCTCTTCTGACCTGGCCTCAGTTAGCCTCGACCTGGTTTATCAGGTTCCAGTCGGACAATATAGCTTCAGTGGCTTACATCAACCATCAGGGAGGAACTCTGAGTTCCTTGGCCATGACAGAGGTAGCCAAGATCATTCAGTGGGCGGAGACCCACAATTGCTGTCTGTGGGCAATCCACATTCCAGGAGTGGACAACTGGGAGGCACACTTCCTGAGCAGGCAGACCTTTCACCCGGGGGAGTGGAAACTTCATCCGGAAGTGTTTTCCAGCCTGATTCTCAAATGGGGTCAGCAGGAATTGGATCTCATGGCATCTCGGCAGAATGCCAAGCTTCCGAGGTACGGGTCGAGTTCAAGGGACCCTCAGGCTGTACTGATAGATGCTCTGGTGGTACCTTGGAATTTCAGTCTCGCATACCTATTTCCTCCATTCGCTCTTTTACCTCGGGTCATTGCTCGAATAAAGCAGGAGAGGGCGTTGGTGATCCTCATTGCACAGACGTGGCCTTGCAGGATTTGGTATGCAGACCTTGTGGACATGTCATCTCTTCCACCTTGGAGACTACCGTTGAGGAAGGAACTTCTACTTCAAGGGCCCTTCCTTCATCCAAATCAAGTTTCTCTGAAGCTAGAAAAAAAACCAAATGACAAAATGGTAATAGAGTGCGCCCTAACGATACTGATAAAGATTTATAATAGGATCCAACTAATTGGTCCCCACTCTATTTTAGAGAGTGCAAATACAAGTGACAAAAAACGTGAATGGTATTGTATCAATCACTAAATGTGAAAATATAAATGTGTTTGAAAAAGTATGAAGTGTAACAGAGGGTTATATTCTCATGCTAAGAAGAAAACAATGTGACCATTATGTGTAATGACAATACTTGTGTGGTAATAATAGATGGTTGCTATCCCAATAAAGTGTATGCTGTACCAATAGAGTGTATGTGCACAATCAAAAAAACGAGATAGCAAACAATATAATAGAACATTTGGTAAAAAAGTGCTTATCGTAATAAAAGTCCCAAAAGGAGTGCTGGAGAATAATGACTTGGGCCGTCGGTGTCTCTACAGATAGAATGATGATTCTTATCACAATGGAAATGTTCCAATGGAAATGTTCAAAGTGCAGCAGGCAGCTGGTCTTGGAGATGTCTGATCAGAACATGGTATCTAAAAATTGTACAAAGAAAGACAGCGCCTCATAGTGCAAGTAGGTTCCAGAAAAAAGGAGTCACAATGGAGAATAACAGATGTAGATATACTCACAAGAGCATTGGCACCCTTATATAAAGAGGTGCGAATAGGCAGGCTGACGTTTGTTCAGCAGTCAGTACGCTGTAACCAGATGATATCCAGATTTCCAGGCGTGCGGCTGTGGGCTCTCCTCCGCAAATGAAGTCAGGATCCTCTGGAGCCGTGCTGTATAAGGAAGCAGCGGGCAGCTACTCTCTGCGTGCAACAAACACTTGGAACTGGTAATCTTTCTATCTTATTGAGGACTGCTCATTCCAAACACCAGTTCCAAGTGTTTGTTGCACGCAGAGAGTAGCTGCCCGCTGCTTCCTTATACAGCACGGCTCCAGAGGATCCTGACTTCATTTGCGGAGGAGAACCCACAGCCGCACGCCTGGAAATCTGGATATCATCCGGTTACAGCGTACTGACTGCTGAACAAACGTCAGCCTGCCTATTCGCACCTCTTTATATAAGGGCGCCAATGCTCTTGTGAGTATATCTACATCTGTTATTCTCCATTGTGACTCCTTTTTTCTGGAACCTACTTGCACTATGAGGCGCTGTCTTTCTTTGTACAATTTTCTCTGAAGCTGACTGCTTGAAGATTGAACGTTTAATGTTATCAAAGCGTGGATTTTCGGAATCAGTCATTGAGACCATGATTCAGGCTCTTAAACCTGTGACTAGAAAGATTTACCATAAGATATGGCGTAAATATATATATTTCTTTCATGTAATTAGCAAGAGTCCATGAGCTAGTGACGTATGGGATATACATTCCTACCAGGAGGGGCAAAGTTTCCCAAACCTCAAAATGCCTATAAATACACCCCTCACCACACCCACAAATCAGTTTTACAAACTTTGCCTCCCTTGGAGGTGGTGAAGTAAGTTTGTGCTAGATTCTACGTTGATATGCGCTTCGCAGCAGGCTGGAGCCCGGTTTTCCTCTCAGTGTGCAGTGAATGTCAGAGGGATGTGAAGAGAGTATTGCCTATTTGAATTCAATGATCTCCTTCTACGGGGTCTATTTCATAGGTTCTCTGTTATCGGTCGTAGAGATTCATCTCTTACCTCCCTTTTCAGATCGACGATATACTCTTATATATACCATTACCTCTACTGATTCTCGTTTCAGTACTGGTTTGGCTTTCTACTACATGTAGATGAGTGTCCTGGGGTAAGTAAGTCTTATTTTGTGACACTCTAAGCTATGGTTGGGCACTTTTATATAAAAGTTCTAAATATATGTGTTTAAACATTTATTTGCCTTGATTCAGGATGTTCAACGTTCCTTATTTTAGACAGTCAGTTTCATATTTGGGATAATGCATATGAATAAACCAATTTTTTACTTACTTTAAAATTTGACTTTTTTCCTGTGGGCTGTTAGGCTCGCGGGGGCTGAAAATGTTTCATTTTATTGCGTCATTTTTGTCGCTGACTTTTTTGGCGCAAAAATTTTCTGTCACTTCCGGCATCATACGTGTCGCCGGAAGTTGCGTCATTTTTTTGACGTTTTTTGCGCCAAAAGTGTCGGCGTTACCGGATGTGGCGTCATTTTTGTCGCCAAAAGCATTTAGGCGCCAAATAATGTGGGCGTCTTTTTTGGCGCTAAAAAATATGGGCGTCATTATTGTCTCCACATTATTTAAGTCTCATTGTTTATTTGCTTCTGGTTACTAGAAGCTTGTTCATTGGCATTTTTTCCCATTCCTGAAACTGTCATTTAAGGAATTTGATAATTTTGCTTTATATGTTGTTTTTTCTATTACATATTGCAAGATGTCTCAGATTGACCCTGAGTCAGAAGCTACTTCTGGAAAAACGCTGCCTGATGCTGGATCTACCAAAGTTAAGTGTATTTGTTGTAAACTTGTGGTAACTGTTCCTCCGGCTGTTGTTTGTGATGAATGTCATGACAAACTTTCTAATGCAGATAATATTTCCTTTAGTAATGTTCCATTACCTGTTGCTGTTCCATCAACATCTAATATTCAGGGTGTTCCTGTTAACATAAGAGATTTTGTTTCTAAATCTATTAAGAAGGCTATGTCTGTTATTCCTCCTTCCAGTAAACGTAAAAGGTCTTTTAAAGCTTCTCATGTTTCAGATGACTTTTTAAACAAACATCATCATTCTGATTCTGTTTCTGATGCTGATTTTTCTGGTTCAGAGGGTTCTGTTTCAGAGATTGATACTGATAAATCTTCTTATTTATTTAAAATGGAATTTATTCATTCTTTACTTAAAGAAGTCTTAATTGCATTAGAAATAGAGGAGTCTGGTCCTCTTGATACTAAATCTAAACGTTTGAATACGGTTTTTAAACCCCCTGTAGTTATTCCGGAGGTTTTTCCCATCCCTGATGCTATTTCTGAAGTAATTTCCAGGGAATGGAATAATCTGGGTAATTCATTTACTCCTTCTAAACGGTTTAAGCAATTATATCCTGTGCCATCTGACAGATTAGAGTTTTGGGACAAAATCCCTAAGGTTGATGGGGCTATCTCTACTCTTGCTAAACGTACTACTATTCCTACGGCAGATAGTACTTCCTTTAAGGATCCTTTAGATAGGAAAATTGAATCCTTTCTAAGAAAAGCTTACTTATGTTCAGGTAATCTTCTTAGACCTGCTATATCTTTGGCGGATGTTGCTGCAGCTTCAACTTTCTGGTTAGAAGCTTTAGCTCAACAAGTAACAGATCATAATACTCATAGCATCGTTAATCTTCTTCAACATGCTAATAACTTTATTTGTGATGCCATCTTTGATATCATTAGGGTTGATGTCAGGTATATGTCTTTAGCTATTTTAGCTAGAAGAGCTTTATGGCTTAAAACTTGGAATGCTGATATGTCTTCTAAGTCAACTTTGCTTTCCCTTTCTTTCCAAGGTAATAAATTGTTTGGTTCACAGTTGGATTCTATTATTTCAACTGTTACTGGGGGGAAAGGAACTTTTTTAACACAGGATAAAAAATCTAAAGGTAAATTTAGGTCCGCTAATCGTTTTCGTTTCCTTTCGTCATAATAAGGAACGAAAGCCTGATCCTTCCCCTACAGGAACAGTATCAGTTTGGAAACCATCTCCAGTCTGGAATAAATCCAAGCCCTTTAGAAAGCCAAAGCCAGCTCCCAAGTCCACATGAAGGTGCGGCCCTCATTCCAGCCCAGCTGGTAGGGGGCAGATTACGTTTTTTCAAAGAAATTTGGATCAATTCGATTCACAATCTTTGGATTCAGAACATTGTTTCTCAAGGGTACAGAATAGGCTTCAAGATAAGGCCTCCTGCAAGAAGATTTTTTCTTTCCCTTGTCCCATTAAATCCAGTGAAGGCTCTAGCATTTCTGAAATGTGTTTCAGATCTAGAGTTGGCTGGAGTAATTGTGCCAGTTCCAGTTCTGGAACAGGGGCTGGGGTTTTACTCAAATCTCTTCATTGTACCAAAGAAGAATTCCTTCAGACCAGTTCTGGATTTAAAAATATTGAATCGTTATGTAAGGATACCAACATTCAAAATGGTAACTATAAGGACTATTCTGCCTTTTGTTCAGCAAGGGCATTATATGTCCACAATAGATTTACAAGATGCATATCTGCATATTCCGATTCATCCAGATCACTATCAGTTTCTGAGATTCTCTTTCCTAGACAAGCATTACCAGTTTGTGGCTCTGCCGTTTGGCCTAGCAACAGCTACAAGAATTTTTTCAAAGGTTCTCGGTGCCCTTCTATCTGTAATCAGAGAACAGGGTATTGTGGTATTTCCTTATTTGGACGATATCTTGGTACTTGCTCAGTCTTCACTTTTAGCAGAATCTCATACGAATCAACTTGTATCGTCTCTTCGAGAACATGGTTGGAGGATCAATTTACCAAAGAGGTCGTTGATTCCTCAGACAAGGGTAACCTTTTTAGGTTTCCAGATAGATTCAGTGTCCATGTCTCTGTCGCTGACGGACAAAAGACGTCTGAAATTGGTTTCAGCTTGTCGAAACCTTCAGTCTCAATCATTCCCTTCGTTAGCCTTATGCATGGAAATTCTAGGTCTTATGACTGCTGCATCGGACGCGATCCCCTTTGCTCGTTTTCACATGCAACCTCTTCAGCTCTGTATGCTGAACCAGTGGTGCAGGGATTATACAAAGATATCGCAATTAATATCTTTAAAACCGATTGTACGACACTCTCTGACGTGGTGGACAGACCATCATCGTTTAGTTCAGGGGGCTTCTTTTGTTCTTCCGACCTGGACTGTGATCTCAACAGATGCAAGTCTGACAGGTTGGGGAGCTGTATGGGGATCTCTGACAGCACAAGGGGTTTGGGAATCTCAGGAGGCGAGATTACCAATCAACATTTTGGAACTCCGTGCGATTTTCAGAGTTCTTCAGTCGTGGCCTCTTCTAAAGAGAGAGTCATTCATTTGTTTTCAGACGGACAATGTCACAACCGTGGCATATGTCAATCATCAAGGAGGGACTCACAGTCCTCTGGCTATGAAAGAAGTATCTCGAATACTTGTTTGGGCGGAATCCAGCTCCTGTCTAATTTCTGCTGTTCATATCCCAGGTATAGACAATTGGGAAGCGGATTATCTCAGTCGCCAAACATTACATCCGGGCGAATGGTCTCTTCACCCAGAGGTATTTCTTCAGATTGTTCAAATGTGGGGACTTCCAGAAATAGATATGATGGCTTCTCATCTAAACAAGAAGCTTCCCAGGTATCTGTCCAGATCCAGGGATCCTCAGGCGGAAGCAGTGGATGCATTGTCACTTCCTTGGAAGTATCATCCTGCCTATATCTTTCCGCCTCTAGTTCTTCTTCCAAAAGTGATTTCCAAGATTCTAAAGGAGCGTTCGTCTGTTCTGCTAGTGGCTCCAGCATGGCCTCACAGGTTTTGGTATGCGGATCTTGTCCGTATGGCTACTTTCCAACCGTGGACTCTTCCGTTAAGACCAGAACTTCTATCGCAAGGTCCTTTTTTCCATCAGGATCTCAAATCCTTAAATTTGAAGGTATGGTGATTGAACGCCTGATTCTCAGTCATAGAGGTTTCTCTTACTCCGTAATTGATACTATGTTACAGGCTCGTAAATCTGTATCTAGGAAGATATATTATCGAGTCTGGAAGACTTGCATTTCTTGGTGTTCTTCTCATCATTTTTCCTGGCATTCTTTTAGAATTCCTAGAATTTTACAGTTTCTTCAGGATGGTTTGGATAAGGGTTTGTCTGCAAGTTCTTTGAAAGGACAAATCTCTGCTCTTTCTGTTCTTTTTCACAGAAAGATTGCTAATCTTCCTGATATTCATTGTTTTGTTCAGGCTTTGGTTCGTATAAAACCTGTCATTAAGTCAATCTCTCCTCCTTGGAGTTTGAATTTGGTTCTGGGGGCTCTTCAAGCTCCTCCGTTTGAACCTATGCATTCGCTGGATATTTAATTACTTTCTTGGAAAGTTTTGTTTCTTTTGGCCATCTCTTCTGCTAGAAGAGTTTCTGAATTATCTGCTCTTTCTTGTGAGTCTCCTTTTCTGATTTTTCATCAGGATAAGGCGGTTTTGCGAACTTCATTTAAATTTTTACCTAAGGTTGTGAATTCCAACAACATTAGTAGAGAAATTGTAGTTCCTTCATTGTGTCCTAATCCTAAGAACTCTAAGGAAAGATCGTTGCATTCTTTGGATGTAGTTAGAGCTTTGAAATATTATGTTGAAGCTACTAAAGATTTCCGAAAGACTTCTAGTCTATTTGTTAGCTTTTCTGGTTCTAGAAAAGGTCAGAAGGCTTCTGCCATTTCTTTGGCATCGTGGTTAAAGTCTTTGATTCATCATGCTTATATTGAGTCGGGTAGAACTCCGCCTCAACGGATTACAGCTCATTCAACTAGGTCAGTCTCTACTTCTTGGGCATTTAGGAATGAAGCTTCGGTTGATCAGATTTGCAAAGCAGCAACTTGGTCTTCTTTGCATACTTTTACTAAATTCTACCATTTTGATGTGTTTTCTTCTTCAGAAGCAGTCTTTGGTAGAAAAGTACTTCAGGCAGCTGTTTCAGTTTGATTCTTCTGCTTATAATTTCAGTTTTTTTTTCATTATAAGATTAAGACTTTGTTTTGGGTGTGGATTATTTTCAGCGGAATTGGCTGTCTTTATTTTATCCCTCCCTCTCTAGTGACTCTTGCGTGGAAGATCCACATCTTGGGTATTCATTATCCCATACGTCACTAGCTCATGGACTCTTGCTAATTACATGAAAGAAAACATAATTTATGTAAGAACTTACCTGATAAATTCATTTCTTTCATATTAGTAAGAGTCCATGAGGCCCACCCTTTTTTGTGGTGGTTATGATTTTTTTGTATAAAGCACAATTATTCCAATTCCTTATTTTTTATGATTTCGCACTTTTTTCTTATCACCCCACTTCTTGGCTATTCGTTAAACTGATTTGTGGGTGTGGTGAGGGGTATATTTATAGGCATTTTGAGGTTTGGGAAACTTTGCCCTTCCTGGTAGGAATGTATATCCCATACGTCACTAGCTCATGGACTCTTGCTAATATGAAAGAAATGAATTTATCAGGTAAGTTCTTACATAAATTATGTTATATATATATATATATATATATATATATATATATATATATATATATATATATATATATATATATATATATATATATATATATATATATATATATATATATATATATATATATATATATATATTGGTGTGGCTCCAAGGGCTACTCTTGGAGTAGAGTTAGGATTCCTAGAATCCTGTCCTTTCTCCAAGAAGGTTTGGAGACGGGTTTATTGGCAAATTCCCTAAAGGGTCAAATATCTGCCTAGTCTATTTTGTTACATAAATGTCTGGCGGATGTCCCAGACGTGCAATCGTTTTGTCAGGCCTTGGTCAGGGTCAGGCCTGTGTTCAAGTCCGTTACTCCTCCCTGGATTCTTAATATAGTTCTCAAGGTTCTTCAAGGGGCTCCGTTTGAGCCTATGCATTCCTTAGATATTAAGTTGTTATCTTGGAAAGTTTTGTTTCTTGTTGCTATTTTATCTGCTCGTAGAGTGTCAGAGCTCTTGGCATTACAGTATGAGTCTCCTTACCTTATTTTTCATTCGGATAAGGTGGTTTTGCGTACTAAATTAGGGTTTCTCCCTACAGTAGTTTCAGACCGGAACATTAATCAGGAGATTGTTGTTCCTTCCTTGTGTCCTAAGCCTTTTTCTCAAAAGGAATGGCTTTTGCACAATCTGGACCTGGTGCGTGCATTAAAATTCTATTTACAGGCGACTAAGGATTTTCGTCAGTATTCTGCTCTGTTTGTGGTATTCTCTGGGAAATGTAAGGGACAAAAAAGCTACGGCTACTTCTTTTTCTTTGTGGCTGAAGAGTATCATTCGTTTTGCTTATGAAACTGCTGGACAGCAGCCTCCTGAGAGAGTTATGGCTCATTCTACGCAGGCTGTTTCCTCTTCCTGGGCATTCAAAAATGAAGCTTCTGTGGAACAGATTTGCAAGGCTGCAACTTGGTCCTCTCTCCACACTTTTTCAAAATTCTATAAATTTTGAAGCCTCTTTTGGGAGAAAAGTTCTTCAAGCAGTGGTGCCTTCCGTTTAGGTTCCTTGTCTTGTCCCTCCCTTATCATCTGTGTACTCTAGCTTGGGTATTGATTCCCATTAGTAATTAGATGATCCGTGGACTCATCGTGTCATTAGAAAGAAAACAAAATTTATGCTTACCTGATAAATTTCTTTCTTTCTTGACACGATGAGTCCACGGCCTGTCCTGTTCTTTAGACAGGTTGTTGGTTATGTTATAAACGTCAGACACCTCTGCACTTTGTTGCTTCCTTTCTCTCCTTTGCTTCGGTCGAATGACTGGGGTTGGAGGGAAGGGAGGTGATATTTAACAGCTTTGCTGTGGTGCTCTTTGCCGCCTCCTGCTGGGCAGGAGTGATATTCCCAATAGTAATTAGATGAACCGTGGAGTCATTGTGTCAAAGAAAGAAATTTATCAGGTAAGCATACATTTTGTTTTTGTAATTTAACACTAGTACAATTATAATTAGAAACAAAAGCTATTTTTTTAGTATCAAAAGTTTTCTGTTGAGGTTCAAGACGAATAGACTCCAATTCCTCAGAGGAATAACCTCTTTCTTAAAACCTTTGACAGGCCGAAGAGTCGGAGACTATTCTCTTCATCCTCAAGAGCTGTGACTTAGGCACGCTCTTGAATATTCTAGGGGGTTGATGACTCTTACGGGATAGAAGAGTATTTTTGTCAGTTCTATAAATATCTGTGTCAAAGTGATCATCAGCACGCATAGCCACAGTATCGAGAAATTCAGTTTTACTCTTGATTGTATTTAGTTGTGAACTGAACAGCTGGTACCTTATCTTGTATCATTTTGCGGAATGCCTCAATGGATTCCATGTTGCCCCGCCACACAATAAATAGATAATCTATATAACGCCACCACACCAAAGAATTATGGAACTCAAGATCAATATAGACGGGAGCAACATTAGAACCTATTGAGGTACCCCGTAGCTGCAAAAAGAACCTGCTATCCAAGGCAAAATAGTTGTGAGTTAAAACTAATTCCAATAACTCCATGAAAAAATTAATTTGTTCTTCAGACAATTTGTCTGATTTGGTTAGAGCCATACAAACACTATTTAATCCATTCATATGAGGAATAATAGTATATAAACTACAAACATTTCATGTAGCAAGAATGACATTCTCAGGCAAACCAGTCACATTTTTCAATTTATATAGAAAGTCACTAGTGTCCTTAAGAAAAGACTTGCCTTGTCTCACAAGAGGTGTTAATATTTTTTCTAGGAATTTGGATTTGGAACTGAACAGAGAGTCTATGGAAGCCACTATGGGCCTACCAGGCATATTGAATAAATCCTTATGAACTTTTGGTAACACCTAAAAATTGGGAGTTTTTGGTCTCTGTAAATATAAATAGTCAAACATTTTCTCCAAAATTATACCCAATTCCAATGCTTTACCCAAGACTTCCCTAACCCAAGATATAAATCTGGGAAGTGGATCAAAATCAAGTTCTTTATAAACCTCTGTGTCATTAAGTTGTCTATAAACTTCCTTTTTATATTTTAAGGTATCCATTACAACCGTAGCCCTGCCCTTATCGGCTGCTTTAATAGTAATATCAGGATTCTTTGACCTTTTTTATATAAACCAAAGTCAGCAGGATTCAGACCATCAGTTCCAGTCCCAGAATCAAACTTATCATCAGAGGCACCAAAATAAGCTTTTAATTTAATAGATCTATATAAACGGTGCAGATCTAATTCCAATTGGAAAGTGTCCATCTGTTTGACAGGGAGAACGATAAGCCCTTAGATAACTATGAAAGTTAGTCAGTTGTGAGCTTGTAGATGGAAATATTGATAACATTTCTCCAACATAGGTGTGTCCGGTCCACGGCGTCATCCTTACTTGTGGGATATTCTCTTCCCCAACAGGAAATGGCAAAGAGCCCAGCAAAGCTGGTCACATGATCCCTCCTAGGCTCCGCCTACCCCAGTCATTCTCTTTGCCGTTGTACAGGCAACATCTCCACGGAGATGGCTTAGAGTTTTTTAGTGTTTAACTGTAGTTTTTATTATTCAATCAAGAGTTTGTTATTTTGAAATAGTGCTGGTATGTACTATTTACTCAGAAACAGAAAAGTGATGAAGATTTCTGTTTGTATGAGGAAAATGATTTTAGCAACCGTCACTAAAATCCATGGCTGTTCCACACAGGACTGTTGAGAGCAATTAACTTCAGTTGGGGGAACAGTGAGCAGTCTCTTGCTGCTTGAGGTATGACACATTCTAACAAGACGATGTAATGCTGGAAGCTGTCATTTTCCCTATGGGATCCGGTAAGCCATGTTTATTACGATCGTAAATAAGGGCTTCACAAGGGCTTATTAAGACTGTAGACTAAATCGATTCATTATTAAATACATATTTAGCCTTGAGGAATCATTTTATCTGGGTATTTTGATATAATAATATCGGCAGGCACTGTTTTAGACACCTTATTCTTTAGGGGCTTTCCCAAAGCATAGGCAGAGCCTCATTTTCGCGCCGGTGTTGCGCACTTGTTTTTGAGAGGCATGGCATGCAGTCGCATGTGAGAGGAGCTCTGATACTTAGAAAAGACTTTCTGAAGGCGTCATTTGGTATCGTATTCCCCTTTGGGCTTGGTTGGGTCTCAGCAAAGCAGATACCAGGGACTGTAAAGGGGTTAAAGTTCAAAACGGCTCCGGTTCCGTTATTTTAAGGGTTAAAGCTTCCAAATTTGGTGTGCAATACTTTTAAGGCTTTAAGACACTGTGGTGAAAATTTGGTGAATTTTGAACAATTCCTTCATGTTTTTTCGCAATTGCAGTAATAAAGTGTGTTCAGTTTAAAATTTAAAGTGACAGTAACGGTTTTATTTTAAAAACGTTTTTTTGTACTTTGTTATCAAGTTTATGCCTGTTTAACATGTCTGAACTACCAGATAGACTGTGTTCTGAATGTGGGGAAGCCAGAATTCCTATTCATTTAAATAAATGTGATTTATGTGACAATGACAATGATGCCCAAGATGATTCCTCAAGTGAGGGGAGTAAGCATGGTACTGCATCATTCCCTCCTTCGTCTACACGAGTCTTGCCCACTCAGGAGGCCCCTAGTACATCTAGCGCGCCAATACTCCTTACTATGCAACAATTAACGGCTGTAATGGATAATTCTGTCAAAAACATTTTAGCCAAAATGAACACTTATCAGCGTAAGCGCGACTGCTCTGTTTTAGATACTGAAGAGCATGACAACGCTGATAATAATATTTCTGAAGGGCCCCTAACCCAGTCTGATGGGGCCAGGGAGGTTTTGTCTGAGGGAGAAATTACTGATTCAGGGAACATTTCTCAACAAGCTGAACCTGATGTGATTACATTTAAATTTAAGTTGGAACATCTCCGCATTCTGCTTAAGGAGGTATTATCCACTCTGGATGATTGTGACAAGTTGGTCATCCCAGAGAAACTATGTAAAATGGACAAGTTCCTAGAGGTGCCGGGGCTCCCAGAAGCTTTTCCTATACCCAAGCGGGTGGCGGACATTGTTAATAAAGAATGGGAAAGGCCCGGTATTCCTTTCGTCCCTCCCCCCATATTTAAAAAATTGTTTCCTATGGTCGACCCCAGAAAGGACTTATGGCAGACAGTCCCCAAGGTCGAGGGAGCGGTTTCCACTTTAAACAAACGCACCACTATACCCATAGAGGATAGTTGTGCTTTCAAAGATCCTATGGATAAAAAATTAGAAGGTTTGCTTAAAAAGATGTTTGTTCAGCAGGGTTACCTTCTACAACCAATTTCATGCATTGTCCCTGTCGCTACAGCCGCATGTTTCTGGTTCGATGAGCTGATAAAGGCGGTTGATAGTGATTCTCCTCCTTATGAGGAGATTATGGACAGAATCAATGCTCTCAAATTGGCTAATTCTTTCACCCTAGACGCCACTTTGCAATTGGCTAGGTTAGCGGCTAAGAATTCTGGGTTTGCTATTGTGGCGCGCAGAGCGCTTTGGTTGAAATCTTGGTCGGCTGATGCGTCTTCCAAGAACAAGCTACTTAACATTCCTTTCAAGGGGAAAACGCTGTTTGGCCCTGACTTGAAAGAGATTATCTCTGATATCACTGGGGGTAAGGGCCACGCCCTTCCTCAGGATCGGCCTTTCAAGGCAAAAAATAAACCTAATTTTCGTCCCTTTCGTAGAAACGGACCAGCCCAAAGTGCTACGTCCTCTAAGCAAGAGGGTAATACTTCTCAAGCCAAGCCAGCTTGGAGACCAAAGCAAGGCTGGAACAAGGGAAAGCAGGCCAAGAAACCTGCCACTGCTACCAAGACAGCATGAAATGTTGGCCCCCGATCCGGGACCGGATCTGGTGGGGGGCAGACTCTCTCTCTTCGCTCAGGCTTGGGCAAGAGATGTTCTGGATCCTTGGGCGCTAGAAATAGTCTCCCAAGGTTATCTTCTGGAATTCAAGGGACTTCCCCCAAGGGGGAGGTTCCACAGGTCTCAGTTGTCTTCAGACCACATAAAAAGACAGGCATTCTTACATTGTGTAGAAGACCTGTTAAAAATGGGAGTGATTCATCCTGTTCCATTAAGAGAACAAGGGATGGGGTTCTACTCCAATCTGTTCATAGTTCCCAAAAAAGAGGGAACGTTCAGACCAATCTTAGATCTCAAGATCTTAAACAAGTTTCTCAAGGTTCCATCGTTCAAGATGGAAACCATTCGAACTATTCTTCCTTCCATCCAGGAAGGTCAATTCATGACCACGGTGGATTTAAAGGATGCGTATCTACATATTCCTATCCACAAGGAACATCATCGGTTCCTAAGGTTCGCATTCCTGGACAAGCATTACCAGTTCGTGGCGCTTCCTTTCGGATTAGCCACTGCTCCAAGGATTTTCACAAAGGTACTAGGGTCCCTTCTAGCTGTGCTAAGACCAAGGGGCATTTCTGTAGTACCTTACTTGGACGACATTCTGATTCAAGCGTCGTCCCTTCCTCAAGCAAAGGCTCACACGGACATTGTCCTGGCCTTTCTCAGATCTCACGGATGGAAAGTGAACGTGGAAAAGAGTTCTCTATCTCCGTCAACAAGGGTTCCCTTCTTGGGAACAATAATAGACTCCTTAGAAATGAGGATTTTTCTGACAGAGGCCAGAAAAACAAAACTTCTAGACTCTTGTCGGATACTTCATTCCGTTCCTCTTCCTTCCATAGCTCAGTGCATGGAAGTGATCGGGTTGATGGTAGCGGCAATGGACATAGTTCCTTTTGCGCGCATTCATCTAAGACCATTACAACTGTGCATGCTCAGTCAGTGGAATGGGGACTATACAGACTTGTCTCCGAAGATACAAGTAAATCAGAGGACCAGAGACTCACTCCGTTGGTGGCTGTCCCTGGACAACCTGTCACAAGGGATGACATTCCGCAGACCAGAGTGGGTCATTGTCACGACCGACGCCAGTCTGATGGGCTGGGGCGCGGTCTGGGGATCCCTGAAAGCTCAGGGTCTTTGGTCTCGGGAAGAATCTCTTCTACCGATAAATATTCTGGAACTGAGAGCGATATTCAATGCTCTCAAGGCTTGGCCTCAGCTAGCGAGGGCCAAGTTCATACGGTTTCAATCAGACAACATGACAACTGTTGCGTACATCAACCATCAGGGGGGAACAAGGAGTTCCCTAGCGATGGAAGAAGTGACCAGAATCATTCTATGGGCGGAGTCTCACTCCTGCCACCTGTCTGCTATCCACATCCCAGGAGTGGAAAATTGGGAAGCGGATTTTCTGAGTCGTCAGACATTACATCCGGGGGAGTGGGAACTCCATCCGGAAATCTTTGCCCAAGTCACTCAGCTGTGGGGCATTCCAGACATGGATCTGATGGCCTCTCGTCAGAACTTCAAAGTTCCTTGCTACGGGTCCAGATCCAGGGATCCCAAGGCGGCTCTAGTGGATGCACTAGTAGCACCTTGGACCTTCAAACTAGCTTATGTGTTCCCGCCGTTTCCTCTCATCCCCAGGCTGGTAGCCAGGATCAATCAGGAGAGGGCGTCGGTGATCTTGATAGCTCCTGCGTGGCCACGCAGGACTTGGTATGCAGATCTGGTGAATATGTCATCGGCTCCACCTTGGAAGCTACCTTTGAGACGAGACCTGCTTGTTCAGGGTCCGTTCGAACATCCGAATCTGGTTTCACTCCAGCTGACTGCTTGGAGATTGAACGCTTGATCTTATCGAAGCGAGGGTTCTCAGATTCTGTTATCGATACTCTTGTTCAGGCCAGAAAGCCTGTAACTAGAAAGATTTACCACAAAATTTGGAAAAAATATATCTGTTGGTGTGAATCTAAAGGATTCCCTTGGGACAAGGTTAAGATTCCTAAGATTTTATCCTTCCTTCAAGAAGGATTGGAAAAAGGATTATCTGCAAGTTCCCTGAAGGGACAGATTTCTGCCTTGTCTGTGTTACTTCACAAAAAGCTGGCAGCTGTGCCAGATGTTCAAGCTTTTGTTCAGGCTCTGGTTAGAATTAAGTCTGTTTACAAACCTTTGACTCCTCCTTGGAGTCTCAATTTAGTTCTTTCAGTTCTTCAGGGGGTTCCGTTTGAACCCTTACATTCCGTTGATATTAAGTTATTATCTTGGAAAGTTTTATTTTTAGTTGCAATTTCTTCTGCTAGAAGAGTTTCAGAATTATCTGCTCTGCAGTGTTCTCCTCCTTATCTGGTGTTCCATGCGGATAAGGTGGTTTTACGTACTAAACCTGGTTTTCTTCCAAAAGTTGTTTCTAACAAAAACATTAACCAGGAGATTATCGTACCTTCTCTGTGTCCGAAACCAGTTTCAAAGAAGGAACGTTTGTTGCACAATTTGGATGTTGTTCGCGCTCTAAAATTCTATTTAGATGCTACAAAGGATTTTAGACAAACATCTTCCTTGTTTGTTGTTTATTCCGGTAAAAGGAGAGGTCAGAAAGCAACTTCTACCTCTCTCTCTTTGTGGATTAAAAGCATCATCAGATTGGCTTACGAGACTGCCGGACGGCAGCCTCCCGAAAGAATCACAGCTCATTCCACTAGGGCTGTGGCTTCCACATGGGCCTTCAAGAACGAGGCTTCTGTTGATCAGATATGTAGGGCAGCGACTTGGTCTTCACTGCACACTTTTACCAAATTTTACAAGTTTGATACTTTTGCTTCTTCTGAGGCTATTTTTGGGAGAAAGGTTTTGCAAGCCGTGGTGCCTTCCATTTAGGTGACCTGATTTGCTCCCTCCCTTCATCCGTGTCCTAAAGCTTTGGTATTGGTTCCCACAAGTAAGGATGACGCCGTGGACCGGACACACCTATGTTGGAGAAAACAGAATTTATGTTTACCTGATAAATTACTTTCTCCAACGGTGTGTCCGGTCCACGGCCCGCCCTGGTTTTTTTAATCAGGTCTGATATTTTATTTTCTTTAACTACAGTCACCACGGTACCATATGGTTTCTCCTATGCAAATATTCCTCCTTAACGTCGGTCGAATGACTGGGGTAGGCGGAGCCTAGGAGGGATCATGTGACCAGCTTTGCTGGGCTCTTTGCCATTTCCTGTTGGGGAAGAGAATATCCCACAAGTAAGGATGACGCCGTGGACCGGACACACCGTTGGAGAAAGTAATTTATCAGGTAAACATAAATTCTGTTTTTCATTACCTACTTGGTTCTGCATGTGCGCCATTGTGGAGCTGGACCCTGGCTTCCTTCTAAGTCTATGGCATCGCTGCCTCCTTCGTTTGGTGTGGGACTGTCGTCCCCCGTTGATGTGGATGAAGAACTTGCCTCCGTAGAGGCCACATCTGTAAAGGGTTTCTTACCCCGATGAGATTTCCACGGTTTAGCCCTGGTCCATTTTTGATAGCCCCCGGATTGCCAGCGGTAGACATTACCCGCTCCGTAGTCAGTTTCGGCGCGCCTATACTTCTGGCGCGCCTAAACTTCCGGTACTTACGTTCCTCCACTTCCTTCCGGAACGCAGCAGCGCCATCTTTTGCCATCTGCAACAGGAGCTTGAAGTCCTCCTCTGATGACGCCTCCCGGAGCATATCCTCCTGTACCTTTACTTTTTCAGCAATGTTAGCAACTCCATCTTTGAGAATTCGATATTCAGAATCATAATGTCGAAAGAGCACTTGTTAAATATCTTCTGATACCTCTGGCAAAACTCAGGATTTTCTTAAAAGAAAGTAGGCTGTAGTCTCGAGCGCATTCCCTCTGGGATCCTCTTTACCTGATGGTATTCAGCTAAAGTAGAAGACTGTAGCTGGATACTATGTTGTCTCTTTATTAGCTTCTCTAAATCCTTAGAGAAGAGGTCGTTATCAGGCGCTGTTAGGAAATCCCTTGGTCCCAATGCTAATGTAGCTATGCATGCAGCATCCTCCTCTGAATTGGAAAATACACCAGATTCAGAGGTAGAGCAAGGTGTACTGCTATGAAGCAGACCATTAGATAATCATTTATCAGATACTGTCTCAACTGAAAGAATGTTTGTTTTCTATTACACTATGTAGCACAAAGCTTGTTTTAAAAGGATATTAAAAGATCCATCATACTAAAAAAAAAAAAACATTTTAAAGGGACACTCAAGTCAAAATAAAACCCTCATGATTCAGATAGAGCAGCAATTTTAAACAACTTTCCAATTTAATTTCAGTAACAAAATGTGCACAGTTTTTTTTTTTATATTTACACTTTCTTTCCTATGATATGGTGAGTCCACGTAATCATCAGTTACTGTTGGTAATATCACTCCTGGCCAGTAGGAGGAGGCAAAGAGCACCACAGCAAAGCTGTCAAATGTCACTTCCCTTCCCACAATCCCAAGTCATTCTCTTTGCCTTCGGTGCAAGGAGGAGGTGAAGTTTTGGTGTCTGAAGAAATCCATTTTCATAGAAGCGGAGCGGCGCCATTTTAGAGTCTTGTGGATCGTTGTTTGTAACTCCACCTTGTTCTTTGGCATGAGAACGGAGCGGGGTTCCTTTTTGGAAATTTCAAAGTTTTTAACCAACCACCCTGGCAGAGTGGTTTTTATAGGACTTGGGAAATGTGATTTGTTTTAAGTGTTCCAGGTAGAACTGTTTTTATTTCATACAGATATTTTTCATAGTGTCCTCACAGTAATACATCTCTTGAGGCATTGGTAGAGGTATAACCTTGTAAAGGTTTCTCTTTTAAAATGAATACATTTTTTTCTTATGAATAATATTTTGGAGCTGTTTTTGTGAATTCTTATTTTATGGTTTGAGGATCAAATACATATTTTTGCCCCTCATATTTTTTGAGCTATCCTTTGCTATTTTTTGTCTCATTTTTAGAATACATCTTTTATTAATAAAGATTTTATTTTATTTAATCCGCATGCTTCATGTTTCTTAGGGGAAATGCCTCATTGCTGCTTAAATAGCAAGTTGCTAAGTCAGCAGTTTAGTACCTGAGAATTCCAGTTATGGTTACCTTTACTGGTAGGGCAAATCTATAGAATCTATTGAATAGGTTGTTGCCCTCTAAACTTCATGTCTCCCTGCATGATGCTGTTCGGGCAATGCCACAGCTTTTAGTGTCCTGCGGTTCCTCTCAATCTCCTGGAGGAGTATATTTGCCTGCAGATTTTGCAGCTCAGGTATCCTCTCTGATATCTGTAGCTTTTTCTGCTTCTTCTTTCCTACAGGAAAACGCAAGAGGACATTAAAAATTCAGATAGTGAGGTTTCTGCTCCACATTCTGCTACAGTTTGATCTCTCTTCTAAGTGTCTCAGATTTTGGACAGTATGATTCCTTCATCTGATGCTGAAGTGGCCTTTAGATGTAGGCTTACATACCTCGTGTACTGTTAAAGGAGGTTTTAGCTACTTGGACGACTTTGATACCCCTGTCGTAGTCAACCCTTGGAAGTTTGGTAAACTTTAAAATTTCTATGATGTTCCTTTCTATGAGGAAATGTTTTTCTATACGTGCCTTGGATATTTTCACAGGAATAAGAGAAGTTAGGGATACCTTTATCCATGTCTCCTGTCCTTTAGAGGATTTCCCTGTCACCGACTCTATTAAAATGCATGGTGCCCTAAGTAGAGGGGAGTTTTTCTACTATGGCTCAGAGAACTTTGATCCCTATGGGGGGTAACTGCTCCTTTACTGGATCCATGGATAAGAAGCTGGAGGTGTTCATTTAGAGCAATTCCTTGTCTTATTAGACTTCCTGTGCTAGCCCGCCGTGCATTGTGGCTGAAATCTTGGTCAGCTGAGAAGCCTACCTGAGAAGAGACCTTGTCTGGCAGGATTATCCTCTGACTTTTCGGGTGTAAAAGGGTTTTTTCTACCTCACGTCAAGAGAGTAAGACTAAAGGAAAGTTTTTCTCTTGCTGCAGGGTCAGTCATGTCTTTTGGAGTCCAATCTATGATTTCCTCCCAGGGGCAGATTTCTTCTTTTACAGTATCTGCAATACAGGTATGATGAGAGGCATTCCTTGAACTGGGTACAGGGCCTTCCTCTTTGGCAATGATAGTTCCAGTCCCAGTCTGGAAACGGGATCTAGGTATTTTCCTCAAGTTTCTCAGGTTCTGACCTTCAAAGTAGTATCCATTCTCCTTTGGTTCAAGAGGGCCTGTTCATAACGAACATAGACCTGAAGGATGTGTATTTATTATTTCCAAGTTTCTGAGTCTTGTCAACTTAGAAAGACCTTTAGATCTTGGGGTATTGTAAGGGTGTTTTTGGACAATATATGGTTTAGGTGTCATCCTTCTTCGAGCAAACTCTCTTTCAAGAGATCTTGTCCAATTTACTTTCCCATGGATGGGAAATTATTCTGGAAAAGAGTTCCCTTGTTCCATTTACAAGGGTGGTTTATTTGGGGACCTTTAATGTATTCTCTATATAGGAGAAGATTTATAACAGTGGACAGATTATCAAGGATTTATTCCTCTTCCTCTCAGTCTGTCTGGTTAACAGCAAGCTCTAGTGGTCCGAGAGATAGCTTAGCCACTTTGCAACCAGAAGGTTGGGCGTTAGATTTAGCTACAGTTGATGTTAGCTTCACTTTTCAGTGACTCAATGTATGCAGGGAATTGGTCTGATGGTTATTATGGACATCATTCCCTTTGCTTTTTTGCATAAAATGGAGAACATTCGGATCTGTCTCAGGATAGACACTCTGATGACTTGGCCTCAGTTGTCCTTAGCTTGGTTCCACTCGGACAATATCACCACCAGGGAGGAACTCAGAGTTCCTTGGCCATGTATGAGGTGACTTGGATTGTTCAGTGGGCGGAAGTTCACAAGTGTTGTCTATCTGCCATCCACATTCCAGGAGTGGGCAACTGGGAAGTCGGATTTCCTGAGCAGACAGACTTTTCATCCTGGGGAATGGGAACTCCATCCGGAGGTGTTCTCCAATTTTAACCCTCAAATGGGGGGTGCCGGAGTTGGATCCGATGGCGTCTCGTCAAAATGCCAAGCTTCCAAGGAACGGTTCAAAGTCAAGAGATCCACAGGCCGCTCTGATAGATGCTCTGGCGGTTTCTTGGGATTTCAGGCTGGCATACCTGTTTCCTCCGTTTGCTCTTCTTCCACGAGTCATTGCTTGTATCAAACAGGAGAGAGAGTCTGTAATTCTAATAGCCCCTGCATGGCCTCGCAGGATCGGGTATGCAGACCTAGTGGAAATTTCCTTTCTTCCACTTTGGAGACTGCCTCTGAGGAAGGACCTTCTGACTCAGGGTCCCTTCTATCATCCAAATTTTGTATTCTCTGAAACTGACTGCTTGGAGATTGAACGCTTAGTTGTGTCTAAGCGTGGTTTTTCTGAGTTGGTCATTGTGATAATGATTCAGGCTTGCAAGCCTGATACAAGAAAGATTTTCCATAAGATATGATGTAAATTTCTTTATTGGTGTGAATCCAAGGGATACTCTTGGAGTTGGGTCAGGATTCCTAGAATTTTGTCTTTTCTCCAGGAAGGTCTGGGGAAAGGTTTTTGTCAGTCTGTACTCTGAAGGGTCAGATTTCGGCATTTTCTTTTTTGCTGGAAAAGCGTCCGGTGGTCGTGACAAATTCAGCCCTGTGTTCAAGTCTGTTGCTCCTCCTGGGAGCCATAACCTTGTTTTTAAAGTTTTGCAGCAGACTCAGTTTGAGCCTTTGTATTCCATAGATATTTGTTTTTTTTATCTTGGAAGGTTTTGTTTCTTATTGCTATCTCTTCTGCTCAAAGAGTTTCGGAACTCTCAGCTTTGCAGTATGATTCGCTTTATCTTTAATGCCGATAAGGCGGTTCTTTGTTCTAAGTTAGGTTCCTTCCTAAAGTGGTTTAGGACAAAAATATTAATCAGGAAATTGTTGTTCCTTCTCTTTGTCCTTGTCCTTCTATTCATAAAGAACGTTTGTTGCACAACTTGGAGGTGGTGTGTGCTTTAAAAAATTTGCTACAGGCGACTAAGGATTTTCACCAGTCTTCAGCCCTGTTTGTTTGTTTCTCTGGGAAACGTAAAGGTCAGAAAGCTTCTGCTTCTTCTCTTTCTCTGATTGAGAAGTATAATTAATTACAGCTTATTCCACTAGGGCTGTCTCTTCTTCTTGGGTTTTCAAAAATGAAGCTTCTGTGGAACGGATTTGCTAGGCTGCAACTTGGTCTTCTCTGCATACCCTGTCCAAATTTTACAAATATGATGCTTTTGCCTCGGCTGAGGTTCTTTTGGGAGAAAGGTTCTTCAAGCGGGGTGCCTTCGTTCTGTTTAGGTTACCTGTCTTGTTCCTCCCTAATCATCGGTGTCCTCTAGTTTGGGTATTGGTTCTCAAAAGTAATTGATGATTCCGTGGACATATCTTAGGAAAGAAAAAAAAAAAAGTATGCTTACCTGATAAATTTATTTCCGGATATGGTGAGTCCACGGCCCGTGCTTTATTTTAAGACGGTTATTTTTAACTTTAACCTCAGGCACCTCTACACCTTGTGGTGTTCACTTTTCTCCATTTTCCTTCAGTCCAATGACTGGGGATTGTGGGAAGGGGATTGACATTTGACAACTTTGCTGTGGTGCTCTTTGCCTCCTCCTGCTGCTGGCTAAGAGGGATATTCCCAACAGTAATTGATGATTCCGTGGACTCGCCATATCCGGAAATAAATAAATTTATCAGGTAAGCATAAATTTTGTTTTTTTGAGTTACCAGCTCCTACTAAGCATGTGCAAGAATTCACAGAATATACATAAATGCATTTGTAATTGGCTGATGGCTGTAACATGATACAGGAGGAGTAGAAATAGACATAACTTTGAAATTTGTCAGAAAAAAAATCTACTACTCATTTGAAGTTCAGACTCAGAGCTATTGCATTGTCTTGTTATTATGTATTTTTTGATTATGCAAATCTACTTTATTTACTGGTTCTTTAATTTTGCATAAATAAAAGATAAGGACAACTTTCATAGTCTTTATTAGTGGACAGGGACATGCTTCAATTTTTTTTTAAAAAGTTACATTTATGACAGGAACATGTTTTTTTTTTTCAATGATGCATGAAATTAAACCTGGCTCCTGTAAATTGTACTGTCAGTTTGCTCTCTCATTGTCCCTGCAGTCTTGCTATCTCTTTTTATCTGTGCTAGTGTGTTTTTAAATGATTATTTTTAATGCATTAAGGTACATCACGCTAAGATAAAGGAACTGGATGACTTGAAGAGAACATTTACAGAAGGGATGGATGAACTCCGGACATTGCGCACAAAGGTATCTTAAACACAGTGATATGTCTGTCATGTATATACCATATGCTTATGTCAAATGATAGAGAAGGAATAACTTTAGCAGAATTGTTATCATAATAAAATTTAATAATGAAATGGGATTTTTTTCCAATTGCATAGATCTTGTTTTTTTTTAAACAAATAAATTTAAATAATTTTTAAATAATTAGTCTAAAGCTGTTGCGATGCTCACTTTTGCATATTAAACAACGTAGCTGCATAAAACAAACCATTCATTTTTTTTATTAGTTTTATTTTAGACTGCCAAGATCTGTAAATGGGATTTCAATTTTGTTTGTGTTAATTGAAGTCTAGTGTCTAGTGATCATACTGATCTGATATTTTATAGCTGTGTCTGTGTGTTGTAAACATTTGTTTTACTGCATACTTTATTTCTAATCTTGGGGTCATTCTGGCTCTAAATGAATCCTTGTTGGTGAGATTTGTTTAATAGACCTGGTGTGGTCTGCACATATTTATTCATTTAACCCATGCCAACACGCTACAGAACTCTAACCAGCGCTGCCTTAAATGGGCACAGGACTCTACAATTGTATATCTTGCATTTGAAAGAGCAGCATTAACACGTTGAATAAAATGTTATGTAGAAGTTTAAATTTGAATGACTACTGTTGGTTTTGTACCTCCTACTAATCCTCATTGGCCGATAAGGACAGTTGCCTATGTTTTACTGGTGGAGAGGGACACAACTCTGAACGATGAAATACATTTTGAAAAACAGTTGACTACAGTGTCCTTTTAACAGAAGCTTGTTAGCCAGTAGATTGGTCTGACTTTTTAAAGGGATATGAAGCCCAAACATGTTCTTTCATGATTCAGATAGAGCATATGATTTTAAACTACTTTACAATTTACTTCTTCCATCAAATATGCTTTTGTTGTTTTGGTATCCTTTATTGAAGGAACAGCAAAGCACGAGCCAATGACAAGAAGCATATATATGCAGCCACCAATCAGCAGTAGCTCCCAGTAGTACACTGCTGCACCTGACCCTACCTAGGAATGATTTTTAACAAAGGATACCAAGAGATCAATGCAAATTAGAGAATAGAAGTAAACTGGAAAGCTGTTTAAAATTCGGAATAATAAAAGTAAACATTGGGATTCCATGTCCCTTTTAATACAGGGCTAGATTTATTAAAGGGACATAATACTCATATGCTAAATCACTTAAACTAATGCAGTATAACTGTAAAAAGCTGACAGGAAAATATCCCCTAAGCATCTCTATGTAAAAAAGGAAGATATTTTACCTCACAACCTCCTCAGCTCAGCAGAGTAAGTTCTGTGTAAAAAGTTATACTCAGCTGCTCCCAGCTGCAGGTAAAAATAAAAAAAAAATGAAGAAATTAACAGCAGCCAATCAGCATCAGCAGTGCTGAGGTCATGAACTCTTACTGTGATCTCATGAGATTTGACTTAACTCTCATTGACTTAACTCTCATGAGATTTCATAGTAAGCTTCCTTTACCTGATTGGTGAAATAATATGAGAGTGCACGATGCTCATCCTTTCAGCTGTCCCAGGACAGACACACTAAAATGCTGCTTAGAAATCCTTTACAATGGGATGTGGCTACTGATGAGCTTTTGAGGTAAAATATCTTTCTTTTTACATAGAGATGTTCAGGTGATATTTTCTAGTCAGCTTTTTACAGCTATGCTGCATCACTTTCAAGTGTTTAAACATTTGGGTATTATGGCCCTTTAAGTGAAAAAACTGCTGTTGATAACACAATCGTGTTCAACTCTAGGGGGCGCAACAAATGGATAGATATGTATTTATGAGTGAAGATGATAAAAATAAATATACACAATATAACAATATAACCTAGAAAAATGAACATGTGATAATAAAAACAAAAAATGTCAAACTCAAGAACAAAGTTTTATCTGAGTCCAAATGGGGACCATCTATATGGTCACAGTCAAATAAGAGTCCCAGATGGAGGAGTGTTCAGTATCTTGAATCAGGGCTGCTCCTCTCCAGAAAAAACAAAACCATGATGGAGAATCTGTGAAGAGAAATCACAAGACAGAGGGCA
Source organism: Bombina bombina (assembly GCF_027579735.1). Classification (NCBI taxonomy): domain Eukaryota; kingdom Metazoa; phylum Chordata; class Amphibia; order Anura; family Bombinatoridae; genus Bombina; species Bombina bombina. The sequence goes on from NC_069507.1 coordinate 236,173,224, forward strand.
CCTCCTAGTGTTATAATGTGGTTGCAGAAAGAAATGGATGTCTTGGGATGGTGTTATACTCACAAGAGTGGCAGCACCCACTTGTGCTGAGTCAGGCCTACTGGGATCTCTGTGTCCCAGTTCACTGCTCCCTGGCCAGGGATCAATGGACACAAACTCTTGGTGTCCGCTCCGGATCAAGAAACAAGCTAAGGCTTCCAGTAAATTTGATGTATATTGATTAAAATCCAAATGAAAAACTAAGGGTGAAAACACTTAATGTGCACGTGTCATGTATTTAGTGTTTAATGTCCGTTTAGGGAGCAGCAATACACTACTGGGAGCTAGCTGATTATTGGTAGCTACACGCATATTCCTCTCATTGTTGTCTCACTAGATGTGTTCATCTAGCTCCTAGTAGTGCATTGCTGCTCTGAAACTGACTTTAACTATGTGTTTAATTCCTTTGCAGAGTTATATGCGAGCACCAGTGCAAATATAAAAGGCTTTAGCAGATTTGAGCATTTTCTTTTTGATCTTTGACTTTTAAAGATGAGTTTCCGACCATAAATTTGAAAGAAAAAAGAAGAAAAGGCGCACAGGGCAAGACTCAATTGCACACGCAAAATATATTGCACTTACTATTCAAAATTTAAAATGCATTCACAAGAAGCGCTGTGTTCCTACAGCTGTCTTATCTCACACAACAGGCGTAGTTGGTCTGCCTTCATACGGCTATTTCAGTTCACATCAGGCAGAGTTTCCGGATCCTATGCCAGATTACTGTATAGCTTGTGGGGACAAGTAGGCTTGTAAGTCACTGTCACTTCCAGGTGATATGCAGGAGCCTAACGCTACGGCCGGGCTTCTTCAAGAGGCAAAATAAATGTCGGATATCACCGGTATAGCACCTTTTGTATTTAAAGGCGTAGTGTCCAATACATAATGAGGAGTGTGTAGAAAGACCGATCAGAATGGGGGGTGTTAAGTCACCAATCCTGATTGAGTGTGTAAACTATAGTTACATCTTCACAATACATTTTGACATATTATAAATTTAGCACAATATAGCCTATTATATAAAACACAATAGATAAAATATTTGCCATGACATTAAAGATTCATATGCGCTAAGCTGTAAAGTTATACTGTATACCATAAAACTTTAAAAAATTACTTAACATAGAAGTATATTTGGAAGGAAATGCGCTAAAAAAGTTGAAAAAAAACTTATGCTAAAAATATATGTTCAATAAATATTTTGAATTACAATTATTGTTCTACAATTAGAGCTACAAGAAACATTTCATTAAATTTCGTCATTATACAGTTCATCACGATTTCTAATGGCGACAACTATTTGTTACGTCTCATAGCATTCATAAGGATTGCAAACTTTTGCAACATTGTTCTTGCTACAAAAACGGGATAAACCCATAACACTCTAATGCTAAATGTCATGCAACGTATTAACCAGTTTTATATCAGCATAAATTGCCGTTCGTTTCGGAATTCATATTCCAAGGTCCTATATTTAGCTAAACAAAGGGCATATATGCTATAAATAGATAACTAATTCTTTTAAACATTGGTAAGTTTCGACAGTACAATAAAAGAATTTAAACTCGCATGTTAAAAAGTTACGGTGTCTAAAGTATGACAACTAAAATTTAAAAAATTAAGATTTTAGTAAATATGAAACCGATTTGCTAAAATCAAAATTAATCAACACCAAGGCGGCTACTGCATGTACAATACTCAATACTATGCATGTCATTTGGCATTAGAGTGTTATGGGTTTATCTCGTTTTTTGTAGCGAGAACAATGTTGCAATCCTTATGAATGTTATGAGACGTAACAAATAGTTGTTGTCGCCATTAGAAATCGTGATGAACTGTATAATGACGAAATTCCATGTAATGTTTCTTTAGCTCTAATTGTAGAACAATAATTGTAATTCGGAATATTTATTGAACATCTATTTTTAGCACAAGTTTTTTTAAAAACTTTTTTTAGCGCATATCCTTCCAAATATATATATATATATATATATATATATATATATATATATATATATATACTCTTTTTTTAAAGTTTTATGGTATACAGTATAACTTTACAGCTTAGCGCATATGAATCTTTTAAGTCATGGCAAATATTTTATCTATTGTGTTTTATATAATAGGCTATATTGTGCTAAATTTATGATATGTCAATTGTTTGTTGAAAATGAATGTGAATACGTAACTATAGTATACACCCTCAATCAGGATTGGTGACTTAGCACCCCCCCCATTCTGATTGGGCTTTCTACACACTCCTCATTACGTATTGGACACTACTCCTTTAAATACAAAAGGCGCTATACCAGTGATATCAGACATTTATTTTGCCTCTTAAAGAAGCCCGGCTGTAGACTGGGGGAAACGCGTTAGGCTCCTGCATATCCCCTGGAAGTGACAGTGACTTACAAGCCTATTTATCCCCACAAGCTATACAGTAATCTGGCATAGGATCTGGAAACTCTGCCTGATATGAACTGAAATAGCCGTATGAAGGCAGACCAACTACGCCTGTTGTGTGAGATAAGACAGCTGTAGGGACACAGCGTTCCTTGTGAATGCATTTTAAATTTTGAATCTAGTAAGTGCAATATATTTTGCGTGTGAAATAATTTTGTAATAAAAGCTTTTTACTTGAGTCTTGCCCTCTGTGCCTTTTCTTCTTTTTTCTTTCATGTTACTGCACCTGAGCTAAGGTTTTGGGAATACCTAGCTGGATAAAGGCTGCACGGATTTGGCATTACGACTCTCTGTAACTTAAAGGAATACTCCTTCAAATCCTATCAAAGGCTCTATATATTGTTTCACCTCTTCATCATCATTTGATGCCCTGGGACTTTATCTCAATCAGAGACTAGTAAATTGACAGCTTTATGGGACACTATACGTTAACCCTTTCATACGGGTAACCCAAAAGGTACTGTAAAAAAACTACATTAAGAACAGTGCAAATAAGCAGAACTATGCTCAGATCTTGTTAAGAGTTTTTGTGATTATTGTGATGTTTCAGTCACTATATAATAATCTTATCTTCTCTTCTTTTTTTCTTATGGAGTAACAATATAAGATATGCTAGAAGGTTTTTACAATAGGAGGTTGTGTGTGTGTGTATATATGTATGTGTATATATATATATATATATATATATATATATATTTAAATAACAATAAGGAAACATCATTTTATGGTCAGAACCTAGCACAATTAATTTTCTTGTGTTCCGACAATAAACGCTTGCAAACCCTCTAACCTTTCTAAGCGTTGCATGGTTCTGCCGTCTATTTCAGATAATATCTTCTAGTAGATAAATTCTCAGTAAGCATCGATACAAATAAATACACGCCATGTTATTTCTTCCCTGACGAGCAAGGATTCACGTTTTATAATCCATGTACCGAGATGTGTAGTCCCCTATTTTTATGATTGACTCGTTGTCATTAAATAATGCTTTTGTGTTAGTTCCCTGAAATTGCTATAATAAACACGACACATTATACACTTCTGGTTTGTCACCCGCCAATCTACTTGCTGCCACAGAAACAAAATATGAAAAGAAATTGAAGGTTTTTTTGTTCACCAGCTATAATTTGTCACTCAGGTAAAATGTCTGGAAGCGGAGCGGTTAAGAACTGAAGAAGAATTATCAAAGTACAAAGAACTTATAAACAGACAGAAAGCTGAGATCCAGAACTTACAGGACAGAGTAAAAATAGTAGACCAGCAGGAGGAGCGACATCAGAGGTATTTAAAATTTCTGTTTACTGATCAATTCTAAATTATTTTTTTTTTTTATTATTGAATTGTTGCAGCCTTTTTTCTTTAATAGGTGTTCTTCATTCAAATGGTTAAATGTCAGTTTTTATTTAATGTTTTTAAATTCTGTTATGAAGTGACTTCCATATAAATGTCAAATTTACAGATAATACTGATTGTGCGTCAGTAAAGCTTTCATTTAGCCTCTGTTCAGCTGCAGGATTTATAGCGAAGTACTACAGAATCAGAAATGGCTGCTTGCAAACATAGCTCTTTTGCTGCTGCAGTGATTTATAGCGAAGTACTACAGAATCGGAAATGGCTGCCTGCAAACACAGCTCTTCTGCTTCTGCTGCAGTGATTTATAGCAAAGTACTACAGAATTAGAAATGGCTGCTTGCAAACACTGCTCTTCTGCTGCTTCAGTGATTTATAGCGAAGTACTACAGAATCGGAAATGGCTGCTTGCAAACACAGCTCTTCTGCTGCTGCAGTGATTTATAGCGAAGTACTACAGAATTAGAAATGGCTGCTTGCAAACACTGCTCTTCTGCTGCTGCAGTGATTTATAGCGAAGTACTACAGAATCTGAAATGGCTGCTTGCAAACACTACTCTTCTGCTGCTGCAGTGATTTATAGCGAAGTACTACAGTATCGGAAATGGCTGCTTGCAAACACTGCTCTTCTGCTGTAACCATCCTCCTTGGATTTCTCAAGCCCAGGGTGCTTTCCGTATATAAATATGTACATATTCCAAGTAATAGGAGCACTCACTGCAAGTCTGAGGATGGAGGCAACCCCGAAACGTCACTTATTAAAATAAAGAATAAATATGATTAAGACCCAGTGAGTGCTCCTGTTACTTGTAATATATATATATATATATATATATATATATATATATATATATATATATATATAATTTTATTTTAATTTTATTATTTGTTTGTTTGTTTACTTTAAAGTACAGGGTCAGGCAGAAGTCACGCACCTTTCTTATGAGCTTGTAGAAGTAACGCCCTTTTTTCATTGTCCCAGTTTCCCTGAAATAAAATAGCCTATCGATTAACAACTGATCAACGAGTGAGAGCAGTGAATTGTAAAAGGGGCGTTACTTCTAATTTGATATAGATTACAAGCTCACGAAAAAGGGGCGTTACTTCTGCCTGACCCTGTATAACTACAGTTTTGGTTTGAAGCAATGATAATGGACCTCAAAGTTTGTTTGAAGTTTATTTCATTTCTTTAGACATAATTTTTTAGATTGTTACACAAATGTTTTTCTTCTTAAATGGAAAGAGTCCATAGCTGCATTCATTACTTTTGGGAAATAAGAACCTGGCCACCAGGAGGCGGCAAAGACAACCCAGACAAAGGCTTAAATACTCTTCCCACTCCCCTCATCCCCCAGTCATTCTTTTCCTTTCGTCCCAGGAGGTTGGCAGAGTCGTATCAGAATTTTTTAATTTTTGTTTTTTGTCTCTTATGGAGGCTAGTACTCTTCGGCATGGGACAGGAGTTTTAAGTAGTCCTGTCAGTATCTCAGTGAGGGCTGACCCATATTAATAGCTCCTCAAGCAATCAGTGTTGTTGAACTTCACTGCCTGCTTCCTTCTCTCGAGTCCATGGTGGAGGCGATGCCACTATTCCTCACACTTGAAAGGCTGAGTTCCTGTTCCACGGCATAGTTTCTGGTAAGATCGTTTCATTTTACTTTCTCGTCAATGTAATGTGAATGTTTTCCCGAGAGGTTACACACCTTTGCGGGTCTAACTATATGACAAAAGGGTCTCTGTTAGTCTCTGTTAGTATCTTGGAATCAAGGGTTAATATCTCCTGAGGGGGGTTATTGAACAGGGGGGTTTATAATCATGTTTGTTATGTGATTCAACCTGCTTATGTGGGATGTTTATGGGCTTGTGGTTGGAACTTTGAGGCCTTTGGAAGTGATGCAGTCCACAGGGGTCTGGTCATAAGAGGTGGTGAGTGCCCCAGCCATTGTGGGTGTCAGGTGCCGTTTTTGTTTTCATACTATAGTCTATATTGATGTTTCCTCTATCCAGTTATGGAGGATTTTGATGCTGAGACTGTGCTCGTTTCAGATTCAGTTACGGAGGATTCTGATACCGAGACTATTTTGATTTCATATTCAGATTCTGTGTCCGGTGACGAATCCGGATTGGCCTTGTTGACACATGTCAACCAGTTTTGTTCTGTATGCCATTTCAGAGCGCCTGGTTCCTCTGGCTTGGGGAATCAAGGGACTGCTGAGCCATCCGCCTCTGGGGGTCCTGTCCTCCGAGGGGTGAGTTCCCTACCTATTCATACTTTACACATGTGGGTGACCCAGTTTGTCGTTCCTCCATGCAGGGTGGTGTGTTCCCCCCGGAGGTTGCAGCACGTTTTCGCTTCCATATAATGTTAGCGATTGTTTGTCTGCAGAGTCAAGGCGTTTCCTTGAGAATGTGCTTGTGCCCTATTGTCCTAGGCTTTCCGCCTTGGAGAGGGCCTCTACAGTTCCCCGAGGGTGTAACTGTCCCTGAGTGTTGTGCCTTTAGTTACAGGATTGCGCGCCTTCGGGTATTGCTCAGACATGTTTTTCAGTTATTGAATGACCCTATGGTTACCAGATACGGGGATTTTCAGTCTGCTAATTTGAATGGTGCACCTCATTAGAAATGTGGGGATGAAGTAATCTCCTGATTGTCATTTGTTTGAGATCTTTCCCAGTTTTTGAAAGATAGGGCTCCGTTTTGCTGGTCCTGCGGGTAGGCCTGTGTCTTTTTGGGCGTTAACCTCCAGGTTGCCTTATATTTTTCCATAGTAATTGTTTTTATTGAGATTCGTTAACAGGCAAACAAGGCATACATGTCAATAGAAGTTTTACAGATAGGTACGTTCCACAAATACAATCAATACTTACTAGATTGCCTAGTTAAAGTGTGATTACATGTTGTAACAATCATAAATTAGATAGTACATTTAATGCCAGTTACGTTCTGTGCCTTCAAAATGATCTAGAAGGCCACTCATGGACCCTTATGACACTCTAAACAGAACCAAAGAAGGTAGCATCTGAAAGTACGGAGACCACTTTTGGATCCCCTGAGGAGAATCTCCATTTTCTGAATTTTTAGGGTTCAAATCTACAAAATAAACTTAACCTGAAAAACTTTCATAAAACCAGTGACTTAATAAAGGATCAGGGCCACTCTTGTGCCCAATGAGGGAAGGTCTATGGTCTGCAGTACTATTAGAGCAGAAATATAATCAGGAATGAGAGTAATCATCTGCTAGAGGTATAGAGATTCCAATATGGACCTGCAGGAGGGATGTCCCTTTTAGAGTCTGCATTGACATTTACTATTGTTTAGAGGCTATATATGGGTCTAATTTAACTAGCTAGCAAGGTGTGTATGAAGGAACTATGCTATAGCCATGCAAGTTAAACCCTACCTAGATCAGTCCGGATTTTATTACCCTGAGATAGGCTATAAAGTCTGTAGGAGTATGTACCCTACGGGGTATATGCTATCCTGGCTCAGTACCCTATAAGCCAACTGACTTAACTGTCCGCCCTAATAGGAGGTGTACTTAGGTATCTAGCTGACTTACTGTCCTATTTTATCCCTCCCTAATCTGGAGTACTTGTTACAGTGATACGTGAGTTTAGGTTGTCTAGCCGTCTCGGCCGCAGACAGATCGACTATGACCAAACAAATAAGGGGCTTAAAATCTACATACTGATGCCAGCATAGCTATGCTCTATATTATCCCTCTAAAACATTCAACTATCCTATGGCCAAATAAACAATTTCGTGTTATAAATACCAACAAGGTCTAGGTATCATGGCTAGGGTGACTCTTAAATAGTGCAGCTATGTAAAACAATCATATACACAGCATAATGTCAAAGGAACAAGGTGCAGATAAAGCATTAACATAACCTGCCTCTGACTTTGTTATTTAAACAATTTTAAATTGGAACAAGTTAAAGCTATCTATATATACATATCAAAAATGCTAGAAAGGCAATTACACAAATGTAGGATGAGAGAAATCTGCCCCACTTAGGAAAAATACAATAAGGAGCGCAGGTGAAATTACATCCCATCATCCCCCATACTAGCAATATCAATCCTAGGAGCCCCCTAAAGAGCTAACTGGTTATATGAGCTGCAAATATCAATTTTGAACTTTGTGAGCAGAATAACAATATTGTCCGGCAAAGCCTCATGAGTTAAGGTGTAAGCAGTGACTGCAATGTTTGCATCTCAAGCAGGCTAGGGATCCTCTAAATCTAATAAATTATATAGTCATTTAAAAGTCTCATGGGATACACATAAACAGGTTGCTTACAGACAGGACACAGAACTGAACTTCTCAACCGACTCCTGCTCTTTGAAAGGTCCATGAGTCAAAAGCTCTTCTCCTGTATTGGGGGTTACCAGATACCGAAAGTTCTGTGCGCACAGATGCATCGTCTAGCGGTTCCTTTTGCCAAAAATTTCTGACTGTCTGCGCTTCTAGGCCAGCCATTGGGGACACCGGGTCTCTGATGAATAGATCTCTCACCTCTTTGCTCCTCCAGAAAGAGGGTAAGATTGAATTCCGTCCAATATCATTGGTAGGTAAGGATCGCCACTCCATCTGCAGGCTGCACTCCTCATATATGCCCAGCTGCTGGTCTGTGAGCGGCTCCATTAGCGTTATTGCGGCTGCAGGTTTGATCGGGTGAATCCGGGCCTCACCCATCCGCACTATAAGCAATGTAGATTTTGGTCCTGTAGAGGTCTCTTGTGTCATGTCAGCCAATAAACCATTTCCGATGCTTATCGTGCTTAGTGTCCCAGATCTCTGTAGGGGCTCTGAGGGTATCGGTAACTGTAGGACCTTACACAGCTCGTGTTCTAACTCCTCAAAGTGTCTCCAGATATGAGACTGCATCTCCCTCTCCCACACATCTATAGCGGCCATTATTGTTTCCATGGCAGATTTTCACCGCTGTTTAGGTGGATGTACACAGATTGTAAAGATTATATATTAGAAGCTGCTTCTGCTCCAATTCTGATGATTGTGACTTCCCTCAGTTCTACAGCTCAAAACGGCTGTTATACCCGGATAAACCGGGGGGGTTAGGCAAAGGCCTCAGACACATGTGCGTCGCCACTGCAGGCCTGCCGTTCCGGTACCTTAGCACACGAGATTTAGGCTTCTTGTCAGATCGCTTTGCTCAAAAAAATTATATTATTCCAGATCAAACATAAATTGAGTGTGGATTGAGAAAATATACACTGATACGCAGCGGATTAATCAGTGAGCCCTCAGAGCACTAAAGTAAGTCGGCCATCTTGGTCGCAGCCCGGAAGCGTCCCCAGGTTGCCTTATATTTTATTTATATCCGATGGGATGTCTTTTATTTGTTTTTGTTTCCTTCAGGAACCTTCTGGGATTGATACTCTTTATTACTTCTTCGGAAGTTGTTTTGGACATGATAGTCCAATGTTAAAGATTTCTGTTTTTTCCCCTATGAGGGAGAATTTATGCAGCTCGCCGGTTAGGACCCTAGGTGCAGGTTGGTCCATTCAGGGCTCTGTTCTGCTCGGCTGGTTTGGTAGGAGCGCAGAGTGCTCAGGTTATCATTGTTTTTTCATGTTCAACTAAGCATTCAAGAGAACCTGTGGGTTCGTGAGGCGGGAAGGATTGTTTCAGTCCTTGTAGCCTTTAGTCATAGATGGCCGGGCAGGGGATTTTTTCCGCTGCGTCACTCTGACATTTGATTTCATCAGAACTTGATTTTCCTCCCCCATGTGGTGGAGGGTTGGAGGGCTTAATGCCCCTTACCGCAATTGAGCGGTTTGGCCTTCTTTTTTAGGCCTCTGGATTTGTCCTTTTGGGTTTGATCCAACAGCTTTTACAGGATAGCTGTCTAGCATGTGGAAGGTTTGCAGTTTGAAACCAGTTGCAGCTCTTGACACCTTGCAGGTGTACACATAAGCTGTTTATAGTGTATCTAGATGCAGCTCTTACTCTTTGTCGTGTACTGTCTGTCTGAGTTCTAAGAGACCTTTGGGTCTTCTTCCTTTGTCTCCTGGTGAGTGGATCTCCTTTTAGGAATCTGTGTTTCCAGGTGATGGTTGTTCCCTTGCGGGGACTTTGTTTAGCTCAGGGTTTTCCGGAGCTGGGTATGCTTAGTGCCTTTCTCTTCCTTGTGTCCTCTGCTTGTGCGGAGGTGATAGGGAGACTAGTCCTGCTAGTAGGTTTTTTTTTTACCTCGAGGTACCCTTGGTTGTCCTGAGAATCTGAGAGTATCTTCATACAACTTCTAGCCTTGTTCCTTGGAGCGTTGGACTTTAGCTAGGGGTGGTTTCTTCCTTTGGTCGAGGCTTTCGAGTTCTTCTCATTATCCGGATTCTCTGGATATGCATCCATACCCTTGTGTCTGGCTTTTTAGCCAGTTGGGATGTTTAGTTTTAGGGTAAGGTTTGCCTGAACTTTTAGGTGCCCGGGCCTGTTTTTCTCCCTGAGACTTCCGGTTGCTGCAGCTTCGCTTGGCCTTTTTCCGGACCCAGTCTTGGAAATCTTGGATCTTGGGACTCGTCGGGGTGTTCCACGGTAGTGGGAACTTGGGCTATGTCCTTGCTCCATCTACCTAACCTGGTCATGGTTGGCTAGGTTTTCAGAGTTTTTTTTACTATTTGCCACAGAGTAGCCCATGTCATCTGGTGGTTAGCCGTGTGGCTTGAGCCTCAAGGGTGGCTGGTTTATACCCAGCAGCTGGCGTTTGATGTCCAATTTCTGGTGCGCCTTAGGGTTACATTCCCCTGGTCAGCTTGCCAGTGTTCCTGTGGATTCCCTGCTCTGCAGGCGAATGAGTTGGCTGTGCCTCTGCTTGGCAAGCTACTTGTAGGGGGGTCCTTTTTCTAGGACATTTGTGTTTGGAATTTCTCTTCCCATTTTCCGGTGACTTCAGACCTTGAAGACAGTTGTTGCCCTTCCGGCATTATCCCTTTTCTTTAGGGGATATTCTCCTCCCTATGGAGATAGAGTCCTTGCTTGGGGTTTCTCCTGGATGGGAGGCGGAAAGGTGGTATACTCTCCTTCTTGGGGGGCCTCGATTGAGGTTTTGTGTTCCCCTTTTTAGAGACCTGTGTGTAGGTCCGGCGACTTAGGTTGCCTGGAGCGTGCCCTCTGTATGGGGGTTGCTTTTGTGGTCTGCTTCTTGCTTGACTGCTTCTTCCTCGCAAGTACCCTCTGTGTCGTCCTGTTATGGTCTCTGTGTTCTCAAACTTGGGGTTTTTCTCCTGGGTGTATTACACACTTTTCATGGTCCAATACTTTGGTATTCTATGGTCAGACACCGGGAGGACTTTGCCTCTTCAGTTGCATTCCGTGCTTGCAGGATGTTGGAGAGACAGGTTGTAAACTATCTAGACCTCACACTAGAAATTATCAACAACTGCATTGTTACAAGCACTTATCGCAAAGAAGCTGCAGGCAATACCATTCTGTATGCCACGTCACAACACCCCACACATTTAATTAAAGCAATACCACGTAGCCAATTCATTAGGATCCGGAGAAACACCAAATCAGACAACATTTATGAAACACAATCTTTAGAATTGAAAAAAAGATTAATCTGTAGAGGATACAATGCTAACAGTTTAGAAAAATGTAGAAAAGAAATTAAAAATTACAATACAACATCAGGAACACAAAACAATAAAAATAAGAGAAAATAATCCAGTTTTAAAGATGCAATAGTTTTCACAACAGCATATTCTAAACAATAAGATGACATTGTAAAAATTCTAAAAAAAAATTCACATATCCTCTCAGGAGATGATATTCTCAGACCTTTCATAAACAACATTAAATATGTTTCTAAAAAATCAAAAACTTTGGGACAAAGAATATCCCCTAGTTTAGTTATGAGAAATAAAGGAAACAAACATGACTGGCTAACACATAAAGGAAACTACAAATGTGGCAGACGAAATTGCAATATGTGTTGTTGCATTCAGGAAGGTAATGCATTTTTTAGCACTAGCACAGAATACACTATAGATTTTTATGCAAATTGCAGCACCACTTTTGTGGTATATCTTCTCACATGCAACATATGCAAAATGCAGTATACAGGACAAACCTCTAGGGAAGTTAGAAAGCGGTTCAATGAACACATAAGAGATACCAAAAATTACAATAAAGATTCTGCAGTAGCTAACCACTTCAATAGTTTCCATTTTAAAAATGAAGCAAACATAAGCATAAAAATAATTGATATAGTAAAATTACCTATTGGAGGCGGAAATAAATTTAAATCTTTGGAAAAGAAGGAACTATATTGGATGTTAAAATTACAAACTCGTTCCCCTAGGGGCATGAATCGAGAATGTGACATAAATTTCTTCATTGACACTTAATGTTAAATGTCTTTCTTCATCTAAGAATGCTTATCTTCATCTAAGGATGTTTGTAATAAATCACTTGCATACAGAATATTACACCATAGCGTATTCATACATATATGTCCTCTGTTCCACATAGAAACTTTTTGTAAAAAATTTACCATCATGATAAAAATATAGTTTTGTCCTTAAATAAATAATCTTCATAATATCCAATAAGCAGATAATTGTTATGTTATCTCTTTGCAAAATTAAGGATACTAAGAAATTGTAAGTTTTTTATACATTGCAAACAGTGATTGTTTAAGTGCATGTTTCTTGCTAAATGTTTGTAAATGAGATTATCAACTGTTAAACTTAACATTATGTTACTGGGATACTCATTATTTTGTTTTTAATAATTTTTTTGTTTAGGTTTAGGAGGCACCTGCACATTTAGAGGTTAACCATGAACTGAGTTTCCTAATTAATTTACATAGGAACCAGCTGTTTGTTGCATACAGGTTTTCCTTTAAATGCGGGCCTCTCCTTTCCCTTCTCATGTCTATGAATAAGAGTCCTGTGAGGACTCAAAACTAGTCAGACTACTTGTGTCACTTACCCCCTGCCTTGTATTTGTCATTTTTTGTACCTTTTTCTAAAACGCAATTTTCAGCGTTTGAAGCTGTTAACTTTTTAAGATGTTGAAATAAAGGATCAAGTTTTTATGGAACCCTTTTGAGCAGTGCCTGCTTTCCTACCTCACTTTGATGTTGGAGAGACGTCTTTTCTGTCTCTATGCCCAGTCTTATCCCGGGTTTCGCTTGGTATAGGCGTGGCCTCCTTTCCCTGTTTGGGCCCCTTTGGGTCTCTGTGGGCTGGGCTCACTCGTGGAGGTGTTCTTTTCTTTCATGAAATGAGATTCATCTCCTACCTCCCTTTTCAGATAGACGATATACTCTCAATTTACCATTACCTCTACTGATAACTGTTTTAGTACTGGTTTGGCTATCTTCTATATGTGGATGGGTGTCTTTTGGTAAAAATGTTTCTCCAACATTGGTGTGTCCGGTCCACGGTGTCATCCATTACTTGTGGGATATTCTCCTCCCCCACAGGGAAAGGCAAGGAGAGCACACAGCAAGAGCTGTCCATATAGTCCCTCCCAGGCTCCGCCCCCCCAGTCATTCTCCTTGCCGCTCTGAACAAGTAGCATCTCCTCGGGGATGGTGAGGAGTTTGTGGTGTTTAGTTGTAGTTTTTTATTCTTCTATCAAGCGTTTGTTATTTTAAAATAGTGCTGGTATGTACTATTTACTCTGAAACAGAAAAAGATGAAGAGTTCTGTTTGTGAGAGGAATATGATTTTAGCAGCAGTTACTAAAATCGTTTGCTGTTTCCACATAGGACTGTTGAGCTGAGAGAACTTCAGTTGGGGGGAACAGTTTGCAGACTTTTCTGCTCAAGGTATGACTAGCCATATTTCTAACAAGACTGTGTAATGCTGGAAGGCTGTCATTTTCCCCTCATGGGGATCGGTAAGCCATTTTCTTAGTCTCAAACAGAATAAAGGGCTTATTATGGGCTATAAACTGGTAGACACTTTTAGGGGCTAAATCGATTGCTTTATTTAAGTATTATATGCAGTTTGAAGTTGTATTTCACACTTTTATAACATTGGGGAACGTTTTTAGCACCAGGCACTTGTTAAGACACCTTCCCAGTCAGGAAGGGCCTTTCTCTGTAGTAGGCAGAGCCTCATTTTCGCGCCATTACTGTGCAGTTAATTTTGAGTTCAGTACATGCAGCTGCATGTGTGAGGGTCTGGAATCCACTAAAAACGTTCCTAGAAGGCTTCATTTGGTATCATATACCCCCCTGGGATTGGTGAAGTTGCAGCAAAGGCTGTGGCTGGGACTGTAAGGGGGTTAAAATTAAAAACGGCTCCGGTTTCCACATTTTAAGGGTTAACAGCTTGAGGTGCAATACTTTGAATGTATTAAGACACTGTGGTGAAAATTTGGTAAAGATTGGATAATTCCTTCCTAGTTTTTCACATATTCAGTAATAAAGTGTGCCCTGTTTAACATTTAAAGAGACAGTAACGGTTTTGTTTTAAAACGGTTTTTGTGCTTTATTAACCAGTTTAAGCCTGTTTAACATGTCTGTACCTTCAGATAGATCATGTTCTGTATGTATGGTAGCCAATGTGGTTCCCCCTTCAAATATAGTGTGATAATTGTGCCATAGCGTCCAAACAAAGTAAGGACAGTACTGTCACAAATTGTAAAGTTGCCCAGGATGATTCCTCAGATGAAGGAAGTAGACATAGTTCTACATCATCTCCTTCTGTGTCTATACCAGTTATGCCCGCGCAGGCGACCCCTAGTACTTCTAGCACGCCAATGCTTGTTACTATACAGTAATTGACGGCAGTAATGGATAACTTCATAGCTAATATTTTATCCAAAATGCCAGCATTTCAGAGAAAGCGCGATTGCTCTGTTTTAAACACTGTAGAGCAGGAGGGCGCTGATGATAATTTTTCTGTCATACCCTCACACCAATCTGAAGTGGCAGTGAGGGAGGGTTTGTCAGATGAGGAAATTTCTGATACAGGAAGAATTTCTCAGCATGCAGAACCTGATGTTGTGACATTTAAATTTAAATTAGAGCATCTCCGCGCATTACTTAAGGAGGTGCTATCTACTCTGGATGATTGTGACAATCTGGTCAACCCAGAAAAATTGTGCAAGATGGACAGTTCCTTGAGGTCCCGGTGCACCCTGATGCTTTTCCGATACCTAAACGGGTGGCGGACATAGTGAATAAGGAGTGGGAGAAGCCAGGCATACCTTTTGTCCCTCCTCCTATATTTAAGAAATTGTTCCCTATGGTCGACCCCAGGAAGGACACATGGCAAACAGACCCTAAGGTCGAGGGGGAGTTTTCTACTCTAGCCAAGCGCACGACCATTCCTATTGAGGACAATTGTGCTTTCAAAGATCCTATGGATAAAAAATTGGAGGGTTTGCTTAAAAAGATTTTTATACAGCAAGGTTACCTCCTTCAACCTATTTTGTGCATTATTCCTGTCACTACAGCGGCATGGTTCTGGTTCGAGGAACTGGAAAAGTCGCTCAGTAGGGAGACTCCGTATGAGGAAGTCATGAATAGAATTTACGCACTTAAGTTAGCTAATTCCTTTATTTTAGACGCCGCTTTGCAGTTAGCGAGGTTAGCGGCAAAAAATTCAGGGTTTACAATTGTGGCGCGCAGAGCGCTCTGGCTAAGAATAAGTCCAATTTTCGTTCCTTTCGCAATTTCAGGAACGGACCGGCTTCCAACTCGGCAGCCTCTAGACAAGAGGGTAACGCTTCCCAGACTAAACCAGCTTGGAAATCAATGCAAGGCTGGAACAAGGGTAAACAGGCCAAGAAGCCTGCTGCTGCTACCAAGACAGCATGAAGAGGTAGCCCCCGATCCGGAACCGGATCTAGTAGGGGGCAGACTCTCTCTCTTTGCTCAGGCTTGGGCAAGAGATGTTCAGGATCCCTGGGCACTAGAAATAGTCTCTCAGGGTTATCTTCTAGAATTCAAGGAACTACCCCCAAGGGGAAGGTTCCACATGTCTCACTTATCTTCAAACCAAGTAAAGAGACAGGCATTCTTACATTGTGTAGAAGACCTGTTAAAGATGGGAGTGATACACCCAGTTCCAACTGTGGAACAAGGTCAGGGGTTTTACTCAAATCTGTTTGTAGTTCCCAAAAAAAGAGGGAACTTTCAGACCAATTCTGGATTTAAAAATTCTAAACAAATTTCTCAGAGTGCCATCGTTCAAAATGAAAACTATTCGAACGATTTTACCTACAATCCAGGAGGGTCAATTTATGATTACCGTGGATCTAAAGGATGCGTATCTGCATATTCCTATCCACAAAGATCATCATCAGTTCCTAAGGTTCGCCTTTCTGGATGTGGCTCTCCCATTCGGACTAGCCACTGCTCCAAGGATTTTCACAAAGGTGCTCGGGTCCCTTCTAGTGGTTCTAAGACCCAGGGGCATTGCAGTGGCACCTTACTTGGATGACATCCTAATTCAAGCGTCGTCTCTTTCAAAGACAAAGGCTCACACAGACATTGTTCTAGCCTTTCTCAGATCTCACGGGTGGTAGGTGAACATAGAAAAAAGTTCCCCGTCTCCGTCAACAAGAGTCCCTTTCTTGGGAACAATAATAGATTCTTTAGAAATGAAGATTTTCCTGACAGATGTCAGAGAGTCAAAGCTTCTAAACGCTTTTCAAGTTCTTCACTCTGTTCTACGGCCTTCCATAGCTCAGTGCATGGAAGTAGTAGGGTTTTTTGGTTGCAGCAATGGACATAGTTCCTTTTGCGCTAATTCATCTAAGACCATTACAACTGTGCATGCTCAAACAGTGGAATGGGGACTATACAGACTTGTCTCCAGTGATTCAAGTAGATCAGAAGACCAGAGACTCACTCCGTTGGTGGCTGACCCAGGATCACCTGTCCCAGGGAATGAGCTTCCGCAGACCAGAGTGGGTCATTGTCACGACCGACGCCAGTCTATTAGGCTGGGGCGCGGTCTGGGATTCCCTGAAAGCTCAGGGTCTATGGTCTCGGGAAGAGTCTCTTCTACCGATAAACATTCTGGAACTGAGAGCGATATTCAATGCTCTCCGGGCTTGGCCTCAACTAGCAAAGGCCAGATTCATAAGATTCCAATCAGACAACATGACGACTGTTGCTTACTTCAACCATCAGGGGGGAACAAGGAGTTCCCTGGCGATGAGAGAGGTGACCAAGATCATCAAATGGGCGGAGGATCACTCCTGCCACCTGTCTGCGATCCACATCCCAGGAGTGGAAAACTGGGAGGCGGATTATCTGAGTCGTCAGACCTTTCATCCGGGGGAGTGGGAACTCCACCCGGAGGTGTTTGCCCAGTTGACCCAATTATGGGGCATTGCAGACATGGATCTGATGGCGTCTCGTCAGAACTTCAAGGTTCCTTGCTACAGGTCCAGATCCAGGGATCCCAAGGCGACTCTAGTGAATGCATTAGTGGCGCCTTGGACTTTCAACCTATCTTATGCGTTTCCACCGTTCCCTCTCATTCCCAGGCTGGTAGCCAGGATCAAACAGGAGAAGGCCTCGGTGATTTTGATAGCTCCTGCGTGGCCACGCAGGACTTGGTATGCAGACCTAGTGAATTTGTAATCGGCTCCACCATGGAAGCTACCTTTGAGACAGGATCTTCTAGTACAAGGTCCATTTGAACATCCAAATCTAGTTTCTCTCCAGCTGACTGCTTGGAAATTGAACGCTTGATTTTGTCTAAGCGTGGGTTTTCGGATTCTGTGATAGATACTCTGGTACAAGCCAGAAAACCTGTGACTAGAAGGATTTACCATAAAATATGGAAAAGATATATCTGTTGGTGTGAATCCAAGGGATTCCCATGGAGTAAGATTAAAATTCCTAGGATCCTTTCCTTTCTCCAAGAAGGTTTGGATAAGGGATTATCAGCGAGTTCTCTAAAAGGACAGATTTCTGCTTTATCTGTCTTGTTACACAAACGACTGGCAGCTGTGCCAGATGTTCAAGCTTTTGTTCAGGCTTTGGTCAGGATCAAGCCTGTTTACAGACCCTTGACTCCTCCCTGGAGTCTAAATTTGGTTCTTTCAGTTCTTCAAGGGGTTCCGTTTGAACCCTTACATTCCATAGATATCAAGTTGTTATCTTGGAAAGTTCTGTTTTTGGTTGCTATTTCTTCTGCTAGAAGAGTTTCTGAATTATCTGCTCTGCAGTGTAATCCGCCCTATCTGGTGTTCCAGTTAGATAAGGTTGTTTTGCGTACTAAACCTGGTTTCCTTCCAAAGGTTGTTTCCAACAAGAATATTAACCAGGAAATAGTTGTGCCTTCTTTGTGTCCGAATCCAGTTTCAAAGAAGGAACGCTTGTTACACAATTTAGATGTAGTCCGTGCTTTAAAGTTCTGTTTAGAAGCAACAAAGGAATTCAGACAAACGTCTTCTCTGTTTGTCGTTTATTCTGGCAAGAGGAGAGGTCAAAAAAGCTACTGCTACCTCTCTTTCCTTTTGGCTGAAAAGCATCATATGATTGGCTTACGAGACTGCCGGACGGCAGCCTCCTGAACGAATCACAGCACACTCTACTAGGGCTGTGGCTTCCACATGGGCCTTCAAGAACGAGGCTTCTGTTGATCAGATATGTAAGGCAGCGACCTGGTCTTCTCTGCACACTTTGTCCAAATTCTACAAATTTGATTCTTTTGCTTCTTCGGAGGCTATTTTTGGGAGAAAGGTTTTGCAAGCCGTGGTGCCTTCTGTTTAGGTAACCTGATTTGCTCCCTCCCTTCATCTGTGTCCTAAAGCTTTGGTATTGGTTCCCACAAGTAATGGATGACACCGTGGACCGGACACACCATGTTGGAGAAAACAGAATTTATGCTTACCTGATAAATTACTTTCTCCAACGGTGTGTCCGGTCCACGGCCCGCCCTGGTTTTTTAATCAGGTTTGAAGAATTTCTTTCTCTATACACTACAGTCACCACGGCACCCTATAGTTTCTCCTTTTTTTCTCCTAACCGTCGGTCGAATGACTGGGGGGGCGGAGCCTGGGAGGGACTATATGGACAGCTCTTGCTGTGTGCTCTCCTTGCCTTTCCCTGTGGGGGAGGAGAATATCCCACAAGTAATGGATGACACAGTGGACCGGACACACCGTTGGAGAAAGTAATTTATCAGGTAAGCATAAATTCTGTTTTTTCATTTTTTAAGACACCTCAGCTATGGTTTGGCACTTTATGCATTTATATAAAGTTCTAAATATATGTATTGTACTTATATTTGCCATGAGTCAGGTTCATGTATTTCCTTCTGCAGACTGTCAGTTTCATATTTGGGGAATATAAACATTTTTTTAAGAAATTTATTTCTTACCTGGGGTTTAGTCTTTTTTTCAATTGACTACTTCTTGCAATTTGTGGGCGGTATTAGGCCCGTGGGTGCGTCAAATGCTAAACTTTATTGTGTCATTCTTGGCGCAGAAATATACGTTTATTTCGTCATATCCGGCGTCGTACTTGACGCCGAGACCTTTCACACGGTTGCGTCATTAGTGACGCAAGTGTGTCATTTCCGGTTATTTTTGGCGCCAAAAAAGTTTCGGTTACGTTGTGCGTCATACTTGGCGCCAAACTTTTTCATTATTTCAATACCCCATTGATGTTTGCCTCTTGCCTTTTTCTCTATCAGAGGGCTATGCTATTTGCATTTTTTTCCTATTCCTGAAACTGTCATATAAGGAAATAGATAATTTTGCTTTATATGTTGTTTTTTCTCTTACATTTTGCAAGATGTCTCAATCTGATCCTGCCTCAGACGTTTCTGCTGGAACATTGCTGCCTGACATGGTTCTACCAAAGCTAAGTGCATTTGCTGTAAAATTGTAGAAATTATTTCGCTGAATGTCATTTGTAATAGTCATGATAAACTTTTACATGCAGATAGTGTATCCATCAGTAATAGTACATTGCCAGTTGCAGTTCCTTCAACTTCTAATGTGCATAATATACCTGTAAATTTTAAAGAATTTGTTTCTGATTCTATCCTGAAAGCTTTATCTGCATTTCCACCTTCTAATAAACGTAAAAGGTCTTTTACAACTTCTCATTTAGATGATGAAATTTCAAATGACCAACAACATAATAATTTATCCTTTTCTGATGAGGATCTATCTGATACAGAAGATCGTTATTCAGACATTGACACAGACAAATCTACTTATTTATTTAAAATAGAGTATATGCGTTCTTTATTAAAAGAAGTGTTAATTACTTTGTATATTGAGGTAACCAGTCATCTTGACATTCAGTCTAATAAACGTTTAAATGCTGTTTTTAAACCTCCTGTGGTTTCTCCAGGGGTTTTTCCTATTCCTGAGGCTATTTCTGGTATGATTTCTAAGGAATGGAATAAGCCAGGTACTTCTTTTATTCCTTCTTCAAGGTTTAAAAAATTGTATCCTTTACCAGCAAAATCTATAGAGTTTTGGGAAAAAATCCCCAAAGTTGATGAGGCTATTTCTACTCTTGCTAAACGTACCACTATTCCTATGGAAGATAGTACTTCCTTTAAGGATCCTTTAGATAGGAAGCTTGAATCTTATCTAAGGAAGGCCTATTTATATTCAGGTCATCTTCTCAGACCTGCAATTTCTTTGGCTGATGTTGCGGCTGCATCAACTTTCTGGTTGGAAAATTTAGCGCAACAGGAATTGGATTCTGACTTATCTAGCATTATTCGCTTACTGCAATATGCTAATCATTTTATTTGTGATGCCATTTTTGATATTATCAAAATTGATGTTAGATCCATGTCTTTAGCTATATTAGCTAGAAGAACTTTGTGGCTTAAATCTTGGAATGCCGATATGACATCTAAATCTAGATTACTATCTATTTCTTTCCAAGGTAATAATCTATTTGGTTCTCAGTTGGATTCTATTATTTCAACTGTCACTGGGGGAAAGGGAGTTTTTCTGCCTCAGGATAAAAAACCTAAGGGCAAATCTAAGGCTTCTAACCGTTTTCGTTCCTTTCGTCAAATTAAGGAACAAAAACTCGATCCTCCCCCCAAGGAATCTGCTTCCAATTGGAAGCCTTCCTCAAATTGGAATAAATCCAAGCCATTTAGGAAACCAAAGTCAGCCCCTAAGTCCGCATGAAGGTGCGGCCCTCATTCCAGCTCAGCTGGTAGGGGGCAGATTAAGGTTTTTCAAGGATATTTGGATAAGATCTGTCTAAAATCAATGGATTCAGAGCATTGTCTCTCAAGGGTATTGAAAAGGGTTCAGAGTAAGACCTCCTGTGAGAAGATTTTTTCTCTCACGTATCCCAGCAAATCCAGTAAATGCTCAGGCTTTCGTGAAGTGTGTTTCAGACCTGGAGTCTTCAGGGGTAATCATGCCAGTTCCAGTTCCGGAACAGGGGATGGGGTTTTATTCAAATCTCTTCATTGTACCAAAGAAGGAGAATTCTTTCAGACCAGTTCTGGATCTAAAAATATTGAATCGTTATGTAAGGATACCAACGTTCAAGATGGTAACTGTAAGGACTATCTTACCTTTTGTTCAGCAAGGGAATTATATGTCCACGATAGATTTACAGGATGCATATCTGCATATTCCGATTCATCCAGATCATTATCAGTTCCTGAGATTCTCGTTTCTGGACAAGCATTACCAATTTGTGGCTCTGCCGTTTGGCCTAGCTACAGCTCCAAGAATTTTTACAAAGGTTCTCGGTGCCCTGCTGTCTGTAATCAGAGAACAGGGTATTGTGGTATTTCCTTATTTGGACGATATCTTGGTACTTGCTCAGTCTTTACATTTAGCAGAATCTCATACGAATCGACTTGTGTTGTTTCTTCAAGATCATGGTTGGAGGATCAATTTACCAAAAAGTTCTTTGATTCCTCAGACAAGGGTAACCTTTCTGGGTTTCCAGATGGATTCAGTGTCCATGACTCTGTCTTTAACAGACAAGAGACGTCTAAAGTTGATTACAGCTTGTCGAAACCTTCAGTCACAATCATTCCCTTCGGTAGCCTTATGCATGGAAATTCTAGGTCTTATGACTGCTGCATCGGACGCGATCCCCTTTGCTCGTTTTCACATGCGACCTCTTCAGCTCTGTATGCTGAAGCAATGGTGCAAGGATTACACGAAGATATCTCAATTAATATCTTTAAAACCGATTGTTCGACACTCTCTAACATGGTGGACAGATCACCATCGTTTAATTCAGGGGGCTTCTTTTGTGCTTCCGACCTGGACTGTAATTTCAACAGATGCAAGTCTCACAGGTTGGGGAGCTGTGTGGGGATCTCTGACGGCACAAGGAGTTTGGGAATCTCAGGAGGTGAGATTACCGATCAATATTTTGGAACTCCGTGCAATTTTCAGAGCTCTTCAGTTTTGGCCTCTTCTGAAGAGAGAATCGTTCATTTGTTTTCAGACAGACAATGTCACAACTGTGGCATACATCAATCATCAAGGAGGGACTCACAGTCCTCTGGCTATGAAAGAAGTATCTCGAATTTTGGTTTGGGCGGAATCCAGCTCCTGTCTAATCTCTGCGGTTCATATCCCAGGTGTAGACAATTGGGAAGCGGATTATCTCAGTCGCCAAACGTTGCATCCAGGCGAATGGTCTCTTCACCCAGAGGTATTTCTTCAGATTGTTCAAATGTGGGAACTTCCAGAAATAGATCTGATGGCGTCCCATCTAAACAAGAAACTTCCCAGGTATCTGTCCAGATCCCGGGATCCTCAGGCGGAGGCAGTGGATGCATTATCACTTCCTTGGAAGTATCATCCTGCCTATATCTTTCCGCCTCTAGTTCTTCTTCCAAGAGTAATCTCCAAGATTCTGAAGGAATGCTCGTTTGTTCTGCTGGTAGCTCCGGCATGGCCTCACAGGTTTTGGTATGCGGATCTTGTCCGGATGGCCTCTTGCCAACCGTGGACTCTTCTGTTAAGACCAGACCTTCTGTCACAAGGCCCTTTTTTCCATCAGGATCTGAAATCCTTAAATTTAAAGGTATGGAGATTGAACGCTTGATTCTTGGTCAAAGAGGTTTCTCTGACTCCGTGATTAATACTATGTTACAGGCTCGTAAATCTGTATCTCGAGAGATATATTATAGAGTCTGGAAGACTTATATTTCTTGGTGTCTTTCTCATCATTTTTCTTGGCATTCTTTTAGAATACCGAGAATTTTACAGTTTCTTCAGGATGGTTTAGATAAGGGTTTGTCCGCAAGTTCTTTGAAAGGACAAATCTCTGCTCTTTCTGTTCTTTTTCACAGAAAGATTGCTATTCTTCCTGATATTCATTGTTTTGTACAAGCTTTGGTTCGTATAAAACTTGTCATTAAGTCAATTTCTCCTCCTTGGAGTTTGAATTTGGTTCTGGGAGCTCTTCAAGCTCCTCCGTTTGAACCTATGCATTCATTGGACATTAAATTACTTTCTTGGAAAGTTTTGTTCCTTTTGGCCATCTCTTCTGCTAGAAGAGTTTCTGAATTATCTGCTCTTTCTTGTGAGTCTCCTTTTCTGATTTTTCATCAGGATAAGGCGGGTGTTGCGAACTTCTTTTGAATTTTTACCTAAAGTTGTGAATTCCAACAACATTAGTAGAGAAATTGTGGTTCCTTCATTATGTCCTAATCCTAAGAATTCTAAGGAGAAATCGTTGCATTCTTTGGATGTTGTTAGAGCTTTGAAATATTATGTTGAAGCTACGAAATCTTTCCGTAAGACTTCTAGTCTATTTGTTATCTTTTCCGGTTCTAGGAAAGGCCAGAAAGCTTCTGCCATTTCTTTGGCATCTTGGTTGAAATCTTTAATTCATCTTGCCTATGTTGAGTCGGGTAAAATTCCGCCTCAGAGAATTACAGCTCATTCTACTAGGTCAGTATCTACTTCCTGGGCGTTTAGGAATGAAGCTTCGGTTGACCAGATCTGCAAAGCAGCAACTTGGTCCTCTTTGCATACTTTTACTAAATTCTACCATTTTTATGTATTTTCTTCTTCTGAAGCAGTTTTTGGTAGAAAAGTACTTCAGGCAGCGGTTTCAGTTTGAATCTTCTGCTTATGTTTTTCGTTAAACTTTATTTTGGGTGTGGATTATTTTCAGCAGGGATTGGCTGTCTTTATTTTATCCCTCCCTCTCTAGTGACTCTTGTGTGGAAAGATCCACATCTTGGGTAGTCATTATCCCATACGTCACTAGCTCATGGACTCTTGCTAATTACATGAAAGAAAACATAATTTATGTAAGAACTTACCTGATAAATTCATTTCTTTCATATTAGCAAGAGTCCATGAGGCCCGCCCTTTTTTTGTGGTGGTTATGATTTTGTATAAAGCACAATTATTCCAATTCCTTATTTTATATGCTTTCGCACTTTTTTATCACCCCACTGCTTGGCTATTCGTTAAACTGAATTGTGGGTGTGGTGAGGGGTGTATTTATAGGCATTTTGAAGGTTTGGGAAACTTTGCCCCTCCTGGTAGGATTGTATAACCCATACGTCACTAGTTCATGGACTCTTGCCAATATGAAATAAATGAATTTATCAGGTAAGTTCTTACATAAATTATGTTTTTTGTATTAAGGGACCTTTCGGTTTCCTTGGTTCTCCTTTGCCTTGCTCCCTTGGGGTTTCGGCTGATGTCTCCTTCATTTGTGGAAATGAGCGGTGGGGGACCGTTTGTTGGGCGACGGTGTCTCTTGGTGGAGGACTGTTGGCTCAGTCGAGTCCGTTTGCGGTCTCTAGTTTGGCTTCTGGACTAACTGCGAGTCAGTGTCATTGGGGCTTTTCCTCTTAAAATTTTCTCGGGTTCGGACAAAGCGTTTTTATTTTTTATTGGGTAGAGGTTCAGGCCTATTGCCCTCAGTATGGGCCGCCTATTGTACCCTCCCGTCTTGGCATTCAGTGTCCTCTAGAGCTTGGGTATTGTTTTCCCAAAAGTAATGAATGCAGCTGTGGACACTTAAGAAGAAAAACATAAATTATGCTTACCTGATCATTTCCTTTTCTTCTGATGGAAAGAGTCCACAGCTCCCCATCCGTAATTTTATGTGCAGCGTCCTTATATTCTTCTGGCACCTTTCACCCTGATATTTCTTCTACTGTTCGTTGTTCCTCGGCAGAATGACTGGGGGATGAGGGGAGTGAGAGGAGTATTTAAGCCTTTGGCTAGGTTGTCTTTGCCTCCTCCTGGTGGTTAGGTTCTTATTTCCCAAAAGTAATGAATGCAGCTGTCGACACTTTCCATCAGAAGAAAAGAAAATTATCAGGTAAGCATAAATGTTTTTTCTTTTCACAAGGGACAACCAAGAAATTGAAAGTTTAAGGGATGATATAAGCAGCTTGAACACCGTCCTCTCCGACCTGCAGAGAGACATAGAGGGCAGCAGGACACGAGAATCTGAGCTGCTAGGATTTACAGAGAAGCTGACCAGTAAGAATGCCCAGATTCAGTCAGAGTCCAACTCCCTGCAGGCTCAGCTTGACAAACTCACATACAGCGAGAGGGAACTGCAGGTCCAGGTGGAACATCTCAGACACAGTAGCAATGACTTGGTAAGTAAACCAAGGCTTAAGTATTTCAAAATAGAATGTGTTCCTTTCCTTGGTTTTTAAAACTGATATATCTTAAAGGGACATAATAGTCCAAACTAAAACATGCATAAGTGCATTTCAGTTTTTTTATTTTTGTGATATTCTTTTATTTGTGAAAATACTTCTTATCAGTTACTACTGATTCAGGGGCATATCTACATATGCTACATGTGCCCAGTGCATTCACTCACTATACCTGATCAGAGAACTGGCACTGGTATTGTCTGTGTGTCATACAAATCCCTACTGGCTCTCTGAGCAGACATGGGGCGAGATTACATATACGGCGTAGGTTTCAGCACAACTGCTGATACCCATGCCGCCTGTAAGTGCACCCTCGCACATCGGGTGAATCACATACACGGTGCCGGCCAGATCATTAACTGCTGTTAGTCGGATAAACTGGAGAGGTTCAGAAATGTGCGGAAATACACATTTCTGTAGTCACCCGTGACTTACGGTAGCCTAAGCAAAAAAAAAAAAAAAGTTTAAACATACGTAAAAATCTAATCCGCCTCCAAAAAATGACGCATCAAAAACCCCTATATCCGCCATCCCCCCCACATCGCAACTAATCATCTCCACCCCCCCACAACGCAATCTACCTATTTAAACAATTAACCCTTAATCCACCAACCCCCACATAGCTAAGTACCTAATTAACCTATTAACCCCAAAGCCTGCCAACCCCCACAACACAAACTACCTAATTAACCCCTAAACCACCAACCCCCACAACACAAACTACCTGATTAACCCCTAAACCGCCAACTCCCCACAACGCAAACTGCCTAATTAGTCTATTAATCCCTAAACTACAAACCTCTCACAACGCAAAGTATCAATCTAATCACTAAACCCCCTAATTTAACACTCCCTAAATTAACCTCAATTAACTACAATTACATAAAATAAAAAGACTACCTTTAAAAATTAATAAAAATTACCAAAAATATAAAATCCTATCTTTATATGAAAAAAAAACTAAGATTAAATTAAAATAAAAAACCTATTACAAAAAATAAAAAAATCTAAGATTACAGAAAAGAATAAACAAAATTATCTATCACCCTTATAAAAGTAAACCCCCCAAAAATAAAAAAGACCTACTGTAACTCTTAAAAAATAAAAAAAATCTAATCTACACAGGGGCATTTGTATGGGCATTGCCCTTAACAGGGCAAATAGCTCTTTAGGGCGCATTAAAAATAAAAATAAAGCCCTAATCTAAAAAAAACCCAACTAACCCCCGACATAGTTACTCACCATTCCTAAAGTCCGGCGGTTGAAGGTCTTCTTCCAGGCGGCACCATCTTCCTTCTTCATCCTGGTAGTGCGGAGCAGGATCGGCAGCGGCGCAGACATCCCAATGTGGAGGCTCCTCTTCATGCGAATGGCCGCTGCACACTGAAGATTGAATTCAAGGTACTATTGGGGTACCTTGCATTCCTATTGGCTGAAAATTTAAAATCAGCCAATAGGATGAAAGCTGATTAAATTCTATTGGCTGATTTGAACAGCCAATAGGATTTAATTAACTCTCATATTATTGGCTGATTTGAAATTTTCAGCCAATAGGAATGCAAGGTACCCCAATATAAAACGGGTACCTTGCATTCAATCTTCAATGTGCGGCTGGCAATCGCATGAAGAGGATGTCCGCTCCGTGCCACTGGGATGAAGGAAGATGGAGCTGCCTGTTAGATTATAGGTTTTTTTATTTTGGGGTTGCTTTTTTGTTCTTATAGGGGTATTCGATTAGGTTTACATTTTTTTTTATTTTGGATAATTTCGTTTATTTTTTTTTCTGTAAACTTGGGTGTTTTTTTCATGTAAAGATATGATTTTTTTATTTTTGGTAATTTTATTAATTGTTAAAGGTAGTCTTTTATTTCTCTTGTAAGGTGTATCCAGTCCACGGATCATCCATTACTTGTGGGATATTCTCATTCCCAACAGGAAGTTGCAAGAGGACACCCACAGCAGAGCTGTAATATAGCTCCTCCCCTAACTGTCATACCCAGTCATTCTCTTGCAACTCTCAACAAGGCAAGGGCGTTGTAGGGAGAGAGTG
Source organism: Bombina bombina (assembly GCF_027579735.1). Taxonomy (NCBI): domain Eukaryota; kingdom Metazoa; phylum Chordata; class Amphibia; order Anura; family Bombinatoridae; genus Bombina; species Bombina bombina. The sequence goes on from NC_069507.1 coordinate 236,200,729, forward strand.
GTTAAATATAGCTAGTTTATTTTCTTCAATCAAAAGTTTGTTATTTTAAATAGTACCGTAGTTGTGCTATTTTATCTCAGGCAGTAATAGAAGAAGAATCTGCCTGAGAGTTTCTATGATCTTAGCCAGGTTGTAACTAAGATCCATTGCTATTCTCACATATGTCTGAGGGGGATTACACAGATGAGGTAACTTCAGCGAGAGAATGGCGTGCAGTTTATTCTGCATATCAGGTATGTGCAGTTAAATTTTTTCTAGAGATGGAAAACAGCTAGAAAATGCTGCTGATACCGGATTAATGTAAAGTTAAGCCTGACTACAGTGATTTAATAACCGACTGGTATCATGCTTACTCCCAGGGGTAATACCCTTATGATATTTACAATATAAAACGTTTTGCTGGCATGTTTAATCGTTTTTATATATGCTTTGGGGATAAAAACTTTATTGGGGCCTAGTTTTTTCCACATGGCTGGCTTAAATTTTGACTAGAAACAATTTCCAGCTGTTGTAGTATAAAAGTTACAGTTGGTGCAGTTAAAATTACAAACTGTGACATCCAGCCTTCCCTCAAAGGCCCTCTGAATGCTATAGACATCTCTAATGGGCCCAAAGGCTTTCCAAAGTCGTTTATTGGGGAAGGGTAGGGGCCACAGCTTGCTGTGGCAGTTGGTTGTTTGTTGTCGGACTTGTTAAAAAACGTCTATTTCGTTTTTTGATCCGTTTTTTGAACTAAGGGTTAATCCATCCATTTGCAAGGGGGTGCAATGCTCTGTTAGCCTATTTTACACACTGTAAAAAATTTCGTTTTGATTTACTGCATTTTTTTCACTGTTTTTCAAATTCTGACAAAATTTGTTTCTCTTAAAGGCACAGTACCGTTTTTTATATTTGCTTGTTAACTTGATTTAAAGTGTTTTTCAAAGCTTGCTAGTCTCATTGCTGTTCTGTATAAACATGTCTGACATTGAAGAACTCCCTTGTTTATTATGTTTAAAAGCCATGTGTGAACCCCCTCTTAGAATGTGTACCCAAATGTACTGATTTCATTTTATGCAATAACATAATTTATGTAAGAACTTAACTGATAAATTCATTTCTTTCATATTAACAAGAGTCCATGAGCTAGTGACGTATGGGATATACATTCCTACCAGGAGGGGCAAAGTTTCCCAAACCTTAAAATGCCTATAAATACACCCCTCACCACACCACAAATCAGTTTAACGAATAGCCAAGAAGTGGGGTGATAAGAAAAAAAGTGCGAAGCATATAAAATAAGGAATTGGAATAATTGTGCTTTATAAAAAAAAAAAAATCATAACCACCACAAAAAAGGGTGGGCCTCCATGGACTCTTGTTAATATGAAAGAAAATGAATTTATCAGGTAAGTTCTTACATAAATTATGTTTTCTTTCATGTAATTAACAAGAGTCCATGAGCTAGTGACGTATGGGATAATGACTACCCAAGATGTGGATCTTTCCACACAATAGTCACTAGAGAGGGAGGGATAAAATAAAGACAGCCAATTCCTGCTGAAAATAATCCACACCCAAAATAAAGTTTAACAAAAAACATAAGCAGAAGATTCAAACTGAAACCGCTGCCTGAAGAACTTTTCTACCAAAAACTGCTTCAGAAGAAGAAAATACATCAAAATGGTAGAATTTAGTAAAAGTATGCAAAGAGGACCAAGTTGCTGCTTTGCAGATCTGTCAACCGAAGCTTCATTCCTAAACGCCCAGGAAGTAGATACTGACCTAGTAGAATGAGCTGTAATTCTCTGAGGCGGAATTTTACCCGACTCAACATAGGCAAGATGAATTAAAGATTTCAACCAAGATGCCAAAGAAATGGCAGAAGCTTTCTTGGCCTTTTCCTAGAACCGGAAAAGATAACAAATAGACTAGAAGTCTTACAGAAAGATTTCGTAGCTTCAACATAATATTTCAAAGCTCTAACAACATCCAAAGAATGCAACGATTTCTCCTTAGATTCTTAGGATTAGGACATAATGAAGGAACCACAATTTCTCTACTAATGTTGTTGGAATTCACAACTTTAGGTAAAAATTCAAGAAAAGAAGTTCGCAACACCGCCTTATCCTGATGAAGAATCAGAAAAGAGAGACTCACAAGAAAGAGCAGATAATTCAGAAACTCTTCTGGCAGAGAGATGCCAAAAGGAACAAAACTTTCAAGAAAGTAATTTAATATCCAATGAATGCATAGGTTCAAATGGAGGAGCTTGAAGAGCCCAGAACCAAATTCAAACTCCAAGGAGAGAAATTGACTTTAATGACAGGCTTTATACGAACCAAAGCTTGTACAAAACAATGAATATCAGGAAGAATAGCATCTTTCTGTGAAAAAGAACAGAAAGAGCAGAGATTTGACCTTTTCAAGGAACTTGCGGACAAACCCTTATCTAAACCATCCTGAAGAAATTGTAATATTCTCGGTATTCTAAAAGAATGCCAAGAAAAAAGATGAGAAAGACACCAAGAAATATAAGTCTTCCGACTCTATAATATATCTCTCTGGATACAGATTTACGAGCCTGTAACATATTATAATCACAGAGTCAGAGAAACCTCTTTGACCAAGAATCAAGCGTTCAATCTCCATACCTTTAAATTGAAGGATTTCAGATCCTGATGGAAAAAAGGACCTTGAGACAAAAGGTCTGGTCTTAACGGAAAGAGTCACGGTTGGCAAGAGGCCATCCGGACAAGATCCGCATACCAAAACCTGTGAAACCATGCCGGAGCTACCAGCAGAACAAACGAGCATTCCTTCAGAATCTTGGAGATTACTCTTGGAAGAAGAACTTAGAGGCGGAAAGATATAGGCAGGATGATACTTCCAAGGAAGTGAAAATGCATCCACTGCCTCCGCCTGAGGATCCCGGGATCTGGACAGATACCTGGGAAGTTTCTTGTTTAGATGAAGCGCATCAGATCTATTTCTGGAAGTTCCCACATTTGAACAATCTGAAGAAATACTCTGGTGAAGAGACCATTCGCCCGGATGCAACGTTTGGCGACTGAGATAATCCGCTTTCCAATTGTCCATACCTGGGATATAAACCGCAGAGATTGACAGGAGCTGGATTCCGCCCAAACCAAATTCGAGATACTTCTTTCATAGCCAGAGGACTGTGAGTCCCTCCTTGATGATTGATGTATGCCACAGTTGTGACATGTCTTATCTGAAAACAATGAAAAACTCTCTCTTCAGAAGAGGCCAAGACTGAAGAGCTCTGAAAATTGCACGGAGTTCCAAATTGATCGGAAATCTCACCTCCTGAGATTCCCAAACCCCTTGTGCCGTCAGATACCCCCCACACAGCTCCCCAACCTGTAAGACTTGTATCTGTTGAGATTTAGTCCAGGTCGGAAGAACAAAGAAGCCCCCTGAACTGAACGATGGTGATCTGTCCACCATGTCAGAGGTGTCGTAAAATCGGTTTAAAGATATTAATTGAGATATCTTTGAGTAATCCCTGCACCATTTGTTCAGCATACAGAGCTGAAGAGGTCGCATGTGAAAACGAGCAAAGGAGATCGCATCTGATGCGGCAGTCCTAAGACCCAACATTTCCATGCATAAGGCTACAAAGGGAATGATTGTGACTGAAGGTTTTGACAAGCTGATATCAATGTTAAACTTCTCTTGTCTGACAAGGACAGAGTCATAGACACTGAATTTATCTAGAAACCTAAAAAACAAAGTTACCTTGTCTGAGGAATCAATGAACTGATTGTAAATTGATCCTCCAACCATGAACTTGAAGAAACAACACAAGTCGATTCGTATGAGATTCTTCGAAAATGAGAAGACTGAGCAAGTACCAAGATATCGTCCAAATAAGGAAATACCAAAACCCTATTCTCTGATTACAGAAAGAAGGGCACCGAGAACCTTTGAAAAAAATTCTTGGAACTGAGGCTAGGCCAAACAGTAGAGCCACAAAACTGGTAATGCTTGTCTAAAAAGAGAATCTCAGACACTAAAAGTGATCTGGATGAATCGGAATATGCAGATACACATCCTGTAAATCTATTGTAGACATATAATGCCCTTGCTAAACAAAAGGCAGGATAGTCCTATAGTAACCATCTTGAATGTTGGTCTCCTAACATAACGATTCAATAATGATAGATCCAGAACTGGTCTGAAGGAATTGACCTTCTTTGGTACAATGAAGAGATAAAATAAAACCCCAGCCCCTGTTCCAGAACTGGAACTGGCATAAATACTCCAGCCAACTCTAGATCTGAAACACATTTCAGAAATGCTGAGCCTTGCTGTGTCCGACAGGGACACACGGGAAAGAAAAGAATCTCTTAGCCGGAGGCCTTAACTTGAAGCCAATTTGTACCTTTCTGAAACAATGTTTCTGAAACCAGAGATTAAGAACGGAATTGATCCAAATTTCTTGAAGAAAACGTAATCTGCCCATACCAGCTGAGCTGGAATAAGGGCCGCACCTTCATAGGTACTTATGAACTGGCTATAGGTTTCTATAAGGCTTGGATATATTCCAAACTGGAAATAGTTTCCAAACTGATACCGCTCCTGAGGATGAAGGATCAGGCTTTTGTTCCTTGTTGTGAGGAAAGGAACGAAATGATTATTTTACCCTGGAAAGAAAGGGAAAGCAAAGTTGACTTAGAAGACATGTCAGCATTCCAAGTTTAATCCATAAAGCTTTTCTAGCTAAAATAGCTAGAGACATATACCTGACATCAACTTAATGATATCAAAAGATGGTATTACCAATAAAATTATTAGCATGTTATAGAATAATAATAATGATATAAAATTATGATCTGTTACTTGTTGCGCTAAAGCTTCTAACCAAAAAGTTGAAGCTGCAGCAACATCCGCTAAAAATATAGCAGGTCTAAGAAGATTACCTGAACATAAGTAAGCTTTTCTTAGAAAGGATTCAATTTTCCTATATAAAGGATCCTTAAATGAAGTACTATCTGCCATAGGAATGTAGTACATTAGCAGGAGTAGAGACAGCCCCATAACCTTAGGGATTTTTGTCCCAAAAAACTCTAATCTGTCAGATGGCACAGGATATAATTTGTTTAAACGTCTAGAAGAGTAAATAAATTACCCAAATTATTCCATTCCCTGGAAATTACTTCAGAAATAGCATCAGGGAGATAAAACACTTCTGGAATAACTACAGGAGATTTAAAAACCTTATTTAAACGTTTACATTTAGTATCAAGAGGACCAGAATCCTCTATTTCTAATGCAAATAACACTTCTTTAAGTAAAGAATGAATAAATTCCATCTTGAACAAATACAAAGATTTATCAGCATCAACCTCTGAGACAGAAACCTCTGAACCAGAAGAAACCATTATCAGTATCAGAATGATGATGTTCATTTAAAAATTCATCTGAAAAAAAGAGAAGTTTTAAAAGACTTTTATGTATACTAGAAGGAGAAATAACAGACATAGCCTTCTTAATGGATTTAAAAAATAAAATCTCTTATGTTATCAGGAACACTCTGAAAATTAGATGTTGACGGACAGCAACAGTAATGTAACAGTACTAAAGGAAATTTTATCTGCATTAATAAGTTTGACATGACATGCAATACACATAACAGCTGGAGAAAACAGATACCAAAAGTTTATAGCAGACTTAGCTTGGTAGCTCCAGCACTGTGCAGTGATTTTCCTGTAGTATCTTCTGACTCAGTTGCAACGTGGAACATCTTGCAATATGTAAAAGAAAAAAACAACATATAAAGCAAATTGATCAAATTCCTTAAATGACAGTTTCGGAATGGGAAAAAAATGCCAGTGAACAAGCTTCTAGCAACCAGAAGCAATAAATAATGAGACTTAAATAATGTGGAGACAAAAATGACGCCCATATTTTTTAGCGCCAAAAAAGACGCCCACATTATTTGGCGCCTAAATGCTTTTGGCGCCAAAAATGACGCCACATCCGGAACGCCGACATCTTTGACGCAAAATAACGTCAAAAAATGACGCAACTTCCGGCGACACGTATGACGCCGGAAACGGAAAATAATTTTTGCGCCAAAAAAGTCCGCGCCAAGAATGACGCAATAAAATGAAGCATTTTCAGCCCCCGCGAGCCTAACAGCCCACAGGGAAAAAAGTCAAATTTTTGAGGTAAGAAAAAATATGATAATTCAATGCATAATCCCAAATATGAAACTGACTGTCTGGAAATAAGGAAAGTTGAACATTCTGAGTCAAGGCAAATAAATGTTTGAATACATATATTTAGAACTTTATAAATAAAGTGCCCAACCATAGCTTAGAGTGTCACAGAAAATAAGACTTACTTACCCCAGGACATCATCTACATGTTTGTAGAAAGCCAAACCAGTACTGAAACGAGAATCAGTAGAGGAAATGGTAAATATAAGAGTATATCGTCAATCTGAAAAGGGAGGTAAGAGATGAATCTCTACGACCGATAACAGAGAACCTTATGAAATAGACCCCGTAGAAGGAGATCACTGCATTCAATAGGCAATACTCTCTTCACATCCTCTGACATTCACTGCACGCTGAGAGGAAAACCGGGCTCCAACTTGCTGCGGAGCGCATATCAACGTAGAATCTAGCACAAACTTACTTCACACCTCCCTTGGAGGCAAAGTTTGTAAAACTGATTTGTGGGTGTGGTGAGGGGTGTATTTATAGGCATTTTAAGGTTTGGGAAACTTTGCCCCTCCTGGTAGGAATGTATATCCCATACGTCACTAGCTCATGGACTCTTGTTAATTACATGAAAGAAAAAGATCATTTTCAGTCTTTAAAAAATGTATCACCAGAGGAATCTGACGAGGGGGAAGTTATGCCGACTAACTTTCCCCATGTGTCAGACCCTTTGACTCCCGCTTAAGGGACTCACGCTCAAATGGCGCCAAGTACATCTAGGGCGCCCATAGCGTTTACTTTACAAGACATGGCGGCAGTCATGGATAATACACTGTCAGCGGTATTAGCCAGACTACCTGAACTTAGAGGTAAGCGAGATAGCTCTGGGGTGAGACAAAATGCAGAGCATACTGACGCTTTAAGAACCATGTCTGATACTGCCTCACAATATGCAGAAGCTGAGGAAAGAGAGCTTCAGTCAGTGGGTGATGTTAATGACTCAGGAAAGATACCCGATTCCAATATTTCTACATTTAAATTTAAGCTTGAACACCTCCGCGTATTGCTTAGGGAGGTTTTAGCTTCTCTGAATGACTGTGATACCATTGCAGTGCCAGAGAAATTGTGTAGACTGGATAAATACTTTGCAGTGCCGGTGTTTACTGAGGTTTTTCCAAATACCTAAAAGGTTTACAGAAATTATTAATAAGGAATGGGATAGACCAGGTGTGCCGTTCTCTTCCCCTCCTATTTTTAGAAAAATGTTTCCAATAGACGCCACCACATGGGACTTATGGCAGACAGTCCCTAAGGTGGAGAGAGCAGTTTCTACTCTAGTAAAGCGTACTACTATCCCTGTCGAGGACAGTTGTGCTTTTTTTTTTTAGATCCAATGGATAAAAAATTAGAGGTTACCTTAAGAAAATATTTATTCAACAAGGTGTTATCCTACAGCCCCTTGCATGCATTGCCCCTGTCACTGCTGCTGCGGCGTACTGGTTTGAGTCTCTGGAAGAGGCTTTACAGGTAGCGACTCCATTGGATGACATACTTGGCAAACTTAGAGCACTTAAGCTAGCCAATTTTTTATTCTGATGCCATTGTTCATTTGACTAAACTAACGGCTAAGAATTCTGGTTTTGCTATACAGGCGCGCAGAGCGCTATGGCTTAGATCATGGTCAGCTGACGTGACTTCAAATCTAAGCTACTTAACATTCCCTTCAAGGGGCAGACCTATTCGGCCTGGTTGAAGGAGATTATTGCTGATATCACTGGAGGAAAAGGTCATGCCCTTCCTCAGGACAGGTCCAAATCTAGGGCCAAACAGTCTAATTTTCGTGCCTTTCAAAACTTCAAGGCAGGTGCGGCAATAATAAACAAGAGGGAACTTTTGCTCAATCCAAGATGGTCTGGAGACCAAACCTGACATGGAAAAAAGGTAAGCAGGTAAAAAAGCCTGCTGCTGCCTCTAAGACAGCATGAAGGAACGGCCCCCTATCCGGGAACGGATCTAGTAGGGGGCTGACTTTCACTCTTTGCCCAGGTGTGGGCAAGATATGTTAAGGATACCTGGGCGTTGGAAATTATATCCCAGGGATATCTTCTGGACTTCAAAGCTTCCCCCCCCAAATGGGAGATTTCACCTTTCACAATTATCTGCACACCAGATAAAGAGAGAGGCATTCTTACACTGTGTACGAGGAGTCCTAGTTATGGGAGTGATCCATCCAGTTCCAAAGGAGGAACAGGGACAGGGTTTTTACTCAAATCTGTTTGTGGTTCCCAAAAAAGAGGGAACCTTCAGACCAATTTTGGATCTAAAGATCTTAAACAAATTCCTCAAAGTTCCGTCGTTCAAGATGGAAACTATTCGTACCATCCTACCACTGATCCAGGAGGGTCAATATATGACTACAGTGGATCTAAAGGATGCTTATCTTCACATTCCGATACACAAAGATCATCATCGGTTTCTCAGGTTTGCCTTTTAAGACAGGCATTACCAGTTGTAGCTCTTCCCTTGGGATTAGCTACAGCCCCAAGAATCTTTACAAAGGTTCTAGGGTCACTTATGGTGGTCCTAAGGCCGCGGGGCATAGCAGTGGCCCCTTATTTAGACGACATCCTGATACAGGCGTCAAACTTCACAATTGCCCAGTCTCATACGGACGTAGTACTGGCATTTCTGAGTTCACATGGGTGGAAAGTGAACGAGGAAAGAGTTCTCTATCCCCCAATCTCAAGGGTTTCCCTCCTAGGGACCTCTGATAGATTCTGTAGAAATGAAAATTTACCTGACGGTAGTCCAGGTGTCAAAGCTTCTAAATTTCTGCCGTGTTCTTTCATCCATCCGCGCCCTTCGGTGGCTCAGTACATGAAATGAAATCGGCTTAATTGTAGCGGCAAGGGACATAGTACCGTTTGCACGTCTACATTTCAGACCGCTGCAACTATGCATGCTCAGTCAGGAGGAGACGGGGATTACACAGATTGTCCCTCCCCTGTTAAAACCTGGACCAAGAGACCAGAGATTCTCTTCTCTGGTGACTATTCTCGGGTCCATCTGTCCAAGGGTATGACCTTTCGCAGGTCAGATGGACAATTGAGTTACGACAGATGCCAGCCTTCTAGGTTGGGGTGCAGTCTGGAACTCCCTGAAGGCTCAGGGATCGTGGACTCAGGAGGAGTCTCTCCTTCCATTAAATATTCTGGAACTAAGAGCGATATTCAAGGCTCTTCAGGCTTGGCCTCAGTTAGCAACTCTGAGGTACATCAGATTTCAGTCGGACAACATCACGACTGTAGCTTACATCAACCATCAAGGGGGAACGAGAAGTTCCCTAGAGATGTTAGAAGTTTAAAAAATAATTAGCTGGGCAGAGATTCACTCTTGCCACCTATCAGCTATCCATATCCCAGGTGTAGCGCACTGGGAGGCGGATTTTCTAAGTCGTCAGACTTTTCATCCGGGAGAGTGGGAACTCCATCCGGAGGCATTTGCACAACTGATTCATCGTTGGGGCAAACCAGAACTGGATCTCATGGCGTCTCGCTAGAACGCCAAGCTTCCGTGTTACGGATCCAGGTCCAGGGATCCCAAGGCGACACTGAGATGCTCTAGCAGCGCCCTGGTCTTTCAACCTGGCTTATGTGTTTCAACCGTTTCCTCTGCTCCCTCGACTGATTGCCAAGATCAAGCAGGAGAGAGCATCGGTGATTCTGATAGCACCTGCGTGGCCACGCAGGACCTGGTATGCAGATCTAGTGGACATGTCATCCTTTCCACCATGGTCTCTGCCTCTGAAACAGGACCTTCTACTTCAGGGTCCTTTCAACCATCTAAATCTAATTTCTCTGAGGCTGACTGCCTGGAGATTTTATCAAAGCGTGGCTTCTCCGAGTCAGTTATTGATACCTTAAGACAGGCACGAAAGCCTGTCACCAAGAAAATTTACCATAAGGTATGGCGTAGATATCTTTATTGGTGTGACTCCAAGGGTTACTCATGGATTAAGGTCAGGATTGCTAGGATATTATCTTTTCTCCAAGAAGGTTTGGAAAAAGGATTGTCAGCTAGTTAAGCGTCTGGCAGATGTTCCAGACGTTCAGGCATTTTGTCAGGCTTTAGTTAGAATCAAGCCTGTGTTTAAACCTGTTGCTCCACCATGGAGCTTTACTTGGTTCTTAATGTTCTTCAAGGAGTTCCGTTTGAACCTCTTCATTCCATAGATATCAAGCTTTTATCTTGGAAAGTTCTTTTTTTGGTAGCCATTTCCTCGGCTCGTAGAGTCTCTGAGCTATCTGCCTTACAATGTGATTCTCCTTATCTGATTTTTCATACGGATAAGGTAGTCCTGCGTACCAAACCTGGGTTCTTACCTAAGGTGGTATCTAACAAGAATATCAATCAAGAGATTGTTGTTCCATCCTTGTGTTACACAATTTGGACGTGGTCTGTGCTTTAAAGTTTTACTTACAAGCTACTAAAGATTTTCGTCAAACATCTTCTTTGTTTGTTGTCTACTCTGGACAGAGGAGAGGTCAAAAGGCTTCGGCAACCTTTTTTTCTTTTTTACTTAGAAGCTTAATCCGCTTAGCCTATGAGACTGCTGGACAGCAACCTCCTGAAAGGATTACAGCTCATTCCACTAGAGCTGTGGCTTCCACTTGGGCTTTTAAAAATGAGGCTTCTTTTGATCAGTTTTGCAAGGCGACGACTTGGTCTTCGCTTCATATTTTTTCAAAATTTTACAAATTTGATACTTTTGCTTCTTCGGAGGCTATATTTGGGAGAAAGGTTTTACGGGCAGTGGTTCCTTCCATTTAAGTTTCTGCCTTGTCCCTCCCTTCATCCGTGTACTTTAGCTTTGGTATTGGTATCCCACAAGTAATGGATGATCCGTGGACTGGATACACCTTACAAGAGAAAACACAATTTATGTTTACCTGATAAATTTATTTCTCTTGTGTTGTATCCAGTCCACGGCCCGCCCTGTCATTTTAAGGCAGGTAATTTTTAAATTTAAACTACAGTAACCACTGCACCCTATGGTTCCTCCTTTCTCGGCTTGCTTTCTCCAACATTGGTGTGTCCGGTCCACTGCGTCATCCTTACTTGTGGGAATATCTCTTCACCAACAGGAAATGGCAAAGAGTCCCAGCAAAGCTGGCCATATAGTCCCTCCTAGGCTCCGCCCACCCCAGTCATTCTCTTTGCCGTTGCACAGGCAACATCTCCACGGAGATGGTTAAGAGTATGTGGTGTTTAGTTGGAGTTTTTTTTATTCTACTATCAAGAGTTTGTTATTTTAAAATAGTGCTGGTATGTACTATTTACTCTGAAACAGAAAAGGATGAAGATTTCTGTTTGTGAGAGGAAGATGATTTTAGCAGACAGTAACTAAAATCGATTGCTGTTTCCACATAGGACTGTTGAGATGAAGTAACTTCAGTTGGGGGAAACAGCAGACTTTTCTGCTTAAGGTATGACTAGCCATATTTCTAACAAGACTGTGTAATGCTGGAAGGCTGTCATTTCCCCTCATGGGGACCGGTAAGCCATTTTCTTAGTTTCAAACAGAATAAAGGGCTTAATATGGGCTATAAAACTGGTAGACACTTTTATGGGCTAAATCGATTGCTTTATTTGGACATTTTATACATGTTTATGCTGATAATTCACACTTATAAACTTGGGGAACGTTTTTTAACGTCAGGCACTATGTTAGACACCTTTTCCAGTCAGGGAGGGCCTTCCCAGTTGTAGGCTGAGCCTCATTTTCGCACCATTACTGCGCAGTTGTTTTTGAGAGCAAGACATGCAGATGCATGTGTGAGGACCTGAAAGTAGTTGGAAAAGTTTCTAGAAGGTGTCATTTGGTATCATATTCCCCTTTGGGCTTGGTAAAGTCACAGCAAAGGCTGTAGCTGGGACTGTATAGGGGTTAAATTTGTAAACGGCTCCGGTTCCGTTATTTTAAGGGTTAAAGCTCTGAAAATTGGTATGCAATACTTTTAATGCTTTAAGACACTGTGGTGAAATTTTGGTAAATTTTGAACAATTCCTTCATACTTTTTCACATATTCAGTAATAAAGTGTGCTCTGTTTAAAATTTAAAGAGACAGTAACGGTTTTGTTTTAAAACGTTTTTTGTGCTTTATTGACAAGTTTAAACCTGTTTAACATGTCTGTGCCTTCGGATAAGCTATGTTCTATATGTATGAAAGCCAATGTGTCTCCCCATTCAAAATTGTGTGATAATTGTGCCATAGCGTCCAAACAAAGTAAGGACAGTACTGCCACAGATAATGAAAATGCCCAAGATGATTCATCAGATGAGGGGAGTAGACAAACTCCACCCGGAGATCTTTGCCCAGTTGACTCAATTATGGGGCATTCCAGACATGGATCTGATGGCGTGTCGTCAGAACTTCAAGGTTTCTTGCTACGGGTCCAGATCCAGGGATCCCAAGGCGACTCTAGTGGATGCACTAGTAGCACCTTGGACCTTCAACCTAGCTTATGTGTTCCACCGTTTCCTCTCATTCCCAGGCTGGTAGCCAGGATCAAACAGGAGAGGGCCTCGGTGATCTTGATAGCTCCTGCGTGGCCACGCAGGACTTGGTATGCAGACCTGGTGAATATGTCATCGGTTCCACCATGGAAGCTACCTTTGAGACAGGACCTTCTTGTTCAGGGTCCATTCATTCGAACATCCAAATCTGGTCTCCCTCCAGCTGACGGCTTGGAGATTGAACGCTTGATTCTATCAAAGCGTGGGTTTTCAGATTCTGTGATAGATGCTCTGGTTCAGGCCAGAAAACCGGTAACTAGAAAGATTTACCATAAAATATGGAAAAGATATATCTGTTGGTGTGAATCCAAGGGATTCCCATGGAATAAGATAAAAATTCCTAAGATTTTCCTTTCTGCAAGAAGGTTTGGATAAAGGATTATCTGCGAGTTCTCTAAAGGGACAGATTTCTGCTTTATCTGTCTTACTACACAAACGACTGGCAGCTGTGCCAGATGTTCAAGCATTTGTTCAGGCTCTGGTTAGGATCAAGCCTGTTTACAGACCTTTGACTCCTCCCTGGAGTCTAAATCTAGTTCTTTCAGTTCTTCAAGGGGTTCCGTTTGAACCTCTACATTCCATAGATATTAAGTTATTATCTTGGAAAGTTTTGTTTTTGGTTGCTATTTCTTCTGCTAGAAGAGTTTCAGAGTTATCTGCTCTGCAGTGTACTCCGCCCTATCTGGTGTTCCATTCAGATAAGGTTGTTTTGCGTACTAAGCCTGGTTTTCTTCCAAAGGTTGTTTCCAACAAGAATATTAACCAGGAGATAGTTGTACCTTCTTTGTGTCCGAAACCAGTTTCAAAGAAGGAACGTTTGCTACACAATTTAGATGTAGTCCGTGCTCTAAAATTCTACTTAGAAGCTACAAAAGAATTCAGACAAACATCTTCTTGTTTGTCGTCTATTCTGGTAAAAGGAGAGGTCAAAAAGCAACTTCTACCTCTCTTTGCTTTTGGCTTAAAAGCATCATCCGATTGGCTTATGAGACTGCCGGACGGCAGCCTCCTGAAAGAATCACAGCTCACTCCACTAGGGCTGTGGCTTCCACATGGGCCTTCAAGAACGAGGCTTCTGTTGATTAGATATGTAAGGCAGCGACTTGGTCTTCACTGCACATTTTTGCCAAATTTTACAAATTTGATACTTTTGCTTCTTCGGAGGCTATTTTTGGGAGAAAGGTTTTGCAAGCCGTGGTGCCTTCCGTTTAGGTAACCTGATTTGCTCCCTCCGTTCATCCGTGTCCTAAAGCTTTGGTATTGGTTCCCACAAGTAAGGATGACGCTGTGGACCGGACACACCAATGTTGGAGAAAACAGAATTTATGCTTACCTGATAAATTACTTTCTCCAACGGTGTGTCCGGTCCACGGCCCGCCCTGGTTTTTTAATCAGGTCTGATGAATTATTTTCTCTAACTACAGTCACCACGGTACCATATGGTTTCTCCTATATTTTTCCTCCTGTCCGTCGGTCGAATGACTGGGGTGGGCGGAGCCTAGGAGGGACTATATGGCCAGCTTTGCTGGGACTCTTTGCCATTTCCTGTTGGGGAAGAGATATTCCCACAAGTAAGGATGACGCCGTGGACCGGACACACCGTTGGAGAAAGTAATTTATCAGGTAAGCATAAATTCTGTTTTTGGTCGAATGACTGGCTATGACAGTTAGGGGAGGAGCTATATTACAGCTCTGCTGTGGGTGTCCTCTTGCAACTTCCTGTTGGGAATGAGAATATCCCACAAGTAATGGATGATCCGTGGACTGGATACACCACAAGAGAAATAAATTTATCAGGTAAACATAAATTGTGTTTTTATGTAATTGTAGTGAATTGGGGTTAATTTAGGGGGTGTTAGGTTAGGGGGCTTAGTGATTAGATTGATACTTTGCGTTGTGGGGGGTTGGTGATTTAGGGGTTAATAGTGTTAATAGGTAGATTGCGTTATGGGGGTAGGCGGATTAGGGGTTAATAGTGTAATTAGATACTTTGCATTTTGGGTGGGTGGTGTATTAGGGGTTAATAACTTTATTAGATACTCTGCAATGTGGGGATTGGAGAATTAGGGGTTAATACATTTTATTAGTTATTGCGGTGGGGGGTGGCCGTTGAGAGGTACATATTGCGCATGTGTTAGGTGTTTAAGACTTCCAGGGAGTTACGGTGCTCATATACTCAGCGCAAGGCTTGCTGCGCCTGCCTATGTGTGGCGAGGTGACACACAGCGAAAATGGAGAAATTTTACTGCATTAAGTCCTTGCGCTGAATATATGATACCGACTTGCGACGCCGGTTCTAATTTAGTTTATGGGAGTAAACACAGAGGACGACGGGTAAAATATATGCGCCGCAAAATTAAACTTTCATCATTCA